>NC_046155.1:34495508-34650508 GCF_011064425.1 Rattus rattus
TCATAACTGATTTTATTCTAATTAGATGGCAGGCACCAGATAAGGCTGAGCCCCAGAAAGTATGCAAGTGATCAGAAGATTTGAGGGGTGGAGCTGTCTTTCTTAGAGAGCGGGAGGGCAGGGAATGGGAGATGCATCTTACTTTAGCCCAGGCAGGCTGGCTGGCACTTACTATGCAGCCTAGACCGGTCTTGAATTCTCAGCTTATCTGCACTGGAATTATAGACACGAATCATCACAGAAGGTAGAGGGTTAAATTTTTCAGTCCCATCCAACAACCCATGGGAGGCTAGAGATGGAACTATAAACCATGTGGATAATGGGCCCACAAAAGACGAAGGCAGCAACCGCAGAGCCCACACAGGTCTGCACCAGGTACTCTGTGTACATATTATGGTTGCTAGCTCGGTGGTTTTGTGGGACTCCTGACAGTGGGAGCAGGTGTGTCTCTGACTCTTTTGCCTGCTCCTGGGACTTTTTTTCTCCCATTGGATTCCCTTCTCCAACCTTAATATAAAGGCTTTTGCCTTATCTTACTGTATCTCGTTTCGTTGTGTTTGGCTGTCATCTCTCTGAGGCCTGCTCTTTTCTGAAGAGGAAGCAGAGGGGGAATGGTTCTGGGGTCATGGTGCTGAGAGGAATGGAGAGAGGAGCAAACCGTGGTCTGGGTGGATATATTGCTTAAGAGACAAATCTATTTTCAATAAAAAGAGAGATTAATGAACTTCCTTATTGTTCTAACTTGTTCTCCTTTTGAGACAGGGTCATCTTGCATAGCCCAGGCCATCGTCAAATTGGTTATGTCGATGAGGATATCCTTGAACTCCCGATGCCTCTGCTTCTGTTTCCTGGGTGTGAACCTGTACCACCAAGCCCAGCACTCAGGCGTAGGTTTTAGAGGTAACCCCAGCCCAAACCTTGCCAGTGTATCCTTTCGTCTGACTGTTCATCTGAATTCTCTATGATAAGTAGGTAAACCTAGGTAAAGTATTTCCACGAATTCTTTCCTATGTCAACAACAACAACAAAACAGACATAATATTGAAAGAAAAAATGATACTTTATTGTAGTGCCAAATATGGATAACTGCGACCCATGCACACAGATTCAGGTTGCTTCAAATTCCTTCAAATTCTATGTTCCAATGTGGTAACACTTTCACACAGTTTTTACTTGTTTTTGTTTTTTGTTTTACTTGTTGTTTGTTTTATTTGTTTTAATTTGAAAATATAGCTCTGGCTGTCCTGAAAATTGCTATGTAGACCAGGCTGGCCTGGGACTTAGAGAGATCCCCCTGCCTCTGCCTCCTGAGTGTTTGGATTAAAGACACAGATCAAGATGCTCAGCTTTATGAATCTTTTATAGTAAGGGAAAAGGGAAAGTTTCGCATCAAGGCAATTTAAAAATACATTGCTCGAAACAGCAGGTAGGTGGGTTAAGACAAAGCACTAGAATCTGTTACAGATCTGCTATCTAGTGATATTCTTAGATTTTTAGATTGCTGGACGTGAGTGGATTGCTAAAAATACAGTTCCAAAGGTTTTTATGATAGGCATAAGCATGCTAGGTTGGTCATAGGAGTGGCTTTCGGAGGAACTAAAAAGAGCCCAAGATAATTTAGCTTTGGTACAGCATTTTAACTTCCACAGTCATGAAATTCAGTCATCTGGCTGCGTAGACTCTTCAGTACCTGAGCTGCTGCGTCTCCTTTTCTTCTTCCCTAGGAACCTAAATTCACTCTTGCAATCTTTGAACCCAAGGAGGAAGTTCATGGCATACCAAATGCATAGCCAGTCAGAAGCACAGGTCACATGACTATGATGACTGAAGCTGTGACTCGGGAGTTAGTATCTGAGCTGGAGACCCTTTGGGGACTGAGTGCTTAACCTGTCTTAATTCGCCTCCAGGTAGAAAGTGCTAGAACTGAGTTGTAGGGTGCCTCCTTGCTGGACAAGTGACCTGCCCCACATCTGGTCAGAGCAGCCTTATATGTTGTTTTTGTTTTGTTTTGTTTTGCTAGAGTCGGGGGTACAGAGAACAGTTGTTCCTCTCCCACACACTTGCTAACTTTGCTGTGGTGCCTCCTCAGACAAAATGCTTCTCCCTTTACCTGGAGACCTTAGGCCATGGCTGCCAGTAACTGGATAACGTCCACTGCCTGAACTGCAGCTGGTTCATGACAGGAATTAGATTGCTTTCGTCTCACTGGTATTTGCTTTCTAGCATCTTAGATTCTTGTTTACAAAACAAGTTTTTTTTTTTGTCCTTATAAGAATTCTGAGCTGGGCACGGATGGTGGTTGTCCCCTTGGCCCCAGCATTCAGGTGGCAGACACAAGAAGTCTAGGCCAGGCTAGACTACATAGTGAGACCCTATCTCAAAAGGGCAAATGAAAAAGCTGGTGCGATGGCTGATTGGGAAAAGGAACATGGAACGCAAGCCTGGCAAAGTTAGTTTCCTTGTAAAGGACCCAACAACACAAAGTGGTCCTTGGACTTCTGCACATGAGCCAGGGGACTTGCACATGCACACACAACCAGCAATAGTAAATTTCTTATTAACAAAAGTAGAAACAAGTAAGAATTTCAAATTCAATCCCTAACAACAACAGAAGTAATTAGTCCCCAAACTCTAGCCACTGTCTCTTATTTTTTTATGTAGGCTTACACACAAAATATTTTAAAGATCTATTTCTTTTCCTTTTAACTCTGGGTGTCTATACTGGCTTCAAGTGCTCTCAGAGGCCAGAGATGTCTCCAGGGTGGCTGAATTTATATGCGACTGCAAACAACCTGACATGGGGACAAGGAACTGAGTTCAGGTCCTCTGCAAGAACAAGCCAGTGATCTTACAGCCCCACAGAATTTTTAAGCAAATATGTTAACTGATGGTCACTGTTATTGGTAGCAAGTTTACCAGCCTGGGAGGATAGAGCTCAGTCGTTGCCTCCAATGAGATCCAACTTTACTAATTAAAAAAAAAATCCCATCAATGAACTTATATCAGCTGATAAAACAAAATATTCTCCTATTACAGATTGTGCAGTCTTCTCAGGGTGGAGGGGAGGAGAGGAAAGTAAGCAAGTAGGTGAGTAAATAAATACAGACTGTTAAGAAACACCTCAAGTAAAAGAGGATAAAGCACAGTAAGTGGAACAGGGGTCTATTATTAAGGGAGTAATAAAGAAATCACATCATGTTGTTAACTCAAAGTTGAGATGTGACCTGTCATGTACAGAGATGGGAGAGCAAAGTTCATGACTCTAGATGTCTTGATTACTTTTCTATTGCTGTAGCAAATCAAATCACCCAAGGCAATGTATAGAAGAAAGCATGCAATGGGGGCTTATGGTACAGAGGACAAGTCCATGATCATCATGGCAGGGAACATGGCAGTAGCCAAGCAGGCATGGATTTGGAGCAGGAGCTGAGAGCTTACGTTGGCTCCATAAGTACAAGGCAAAGAGAGAGCTTAACCGGTAATGAGTAGGTTTTAGAAAACTCAAAGTTCACCTCCTCCAGCAAGGCCACACCTCCTCCAACAAGGCCACACCTCCTCCAACAAAGCCACACTTTCTCCAACAAGGCCCCACCTCCTCCAACAAAGCCACACCTCCTCCAGCAAGGCCACACCTCCTCCAACAAAGCCACACCTCCTCCAACAAGGTCACACCTCCCAATTCTTCTGAAATAGAACCACCAACTGTGGACCAAACATTCAAACATTGGAGCCTATGAGGCCATTTTCATTTAAACTTGAACACTGGTGAAGAGGGTGTGCACACATGTCCTCAAGAATAATAGAAATGAAGGGAGGTTATTATACGATAAACCCTTCTGGACTTTTGGATTTTTCTTTCCTGCCTTATTTTCTAGGCATATAAAAACAAATAGTGAAGATTGTCAGCTGCAACTGAAGCTACCAGGATTTCTATTTTTTCATATTTAACACAGCCCTCAGCAGTCCAATGACCAAGATGTATGGGAACTCCTACCCATCACATACTCGAAGTAAATAACCAGCACTGTCCTCCACCTGCAGTTTAATTCAGTTCTGCTTCTTTTCAGATTCCACAGGTCAAGATATGACTCTCATAAGACCTCTACTGTCATCCAGTGCTAAGTGCAAAAGCCAGGTTGTTAACTCTGACGAACCAGTGACAGAATCAGAGTTCCCTTGAACGGCTCCTTAGGTTTGATTATCTGCCAGAGTGGCTTAAAGAGTGCTGCTGAGTGTAAAGGATAGTGTAAGAATTGAAGTAGATATAAAGAGGTGCATGGGTCAAGGCGGGATATTGTAAGAATACAAAGAGGTGCATGGGTCAAGGTATGGGAGAGGAATCCGTGAAGGGGACACTTTTTAATTCTGTAAGAAATTTGTTACGTGACTTCAGGGAAATGATAATGAAGCTTTGAGAAGGTAAATGACTTAACTCCATGCATTCCCATCTCTCAACCCAGGGTAGACATTTGATACAATTGTGGTCCCACAGCGATAATATAAAGTGGTCTAGAAACATTTTAGAAGCCATACGACATACCTATAACCTCAGCATTCAGGATGAAAGGTGGAAGATGGCCTCAAGTTCAAGGCCAGTGCAATCTATATAATGAGTTTCAGACCTTGGAGGGAGGTGGGGAGACTATGTAGCAATACCCTGTCTCAAATATTCTTTCTGGTTAAATAGATATTATGGTTTTAATATGACATGCCTTCCCATAGGCCTATGTGTTAAACATTTGACCCCCAGCTGGTGATGCTATTGTGAAAGGTTCTGATGGAGCCTAGCTGTAAGAATTAAGTCACTGAGAAAACGTCCTGTGTGTGTGTTCATGTGTGTGTGTGTGTGTGTGTGTGTGTGCACGTGGCGTGTGTCTGACTCTGTGTGTGTGTGTGTGTGTGTGTGTGTGTGTGTTGGGGGGTGTGTATCTTGTTTCTGATCCCTTCCCACCTGTCTCTCTGTTTCCTTCCTGTTCTCCATAATGTTAGTAGATCTCCGCTACCACAGCTCCTTCCACTGTGATGTTCTGCCTGGTTATATGAGGACAAACATATCTAGGCTGAACTCTTCAAAACTGTGAGCAACATAAATTCTCCCACTCTGAGGCTGCTTCTGCCAATTGTCCTATCACAGCAACACAGGGGTAATGAATACAAAAGGAACCAACTGTAAGCCGACTGAGCCAACCAATGGCCAACAATGGGACAACCTGAACAAAAGTAATTTGTATCAAAACCACATAAAATCTGCTGAGATCTGCAAGGTCCTCCTGGTTTTTGCATGGTGCTGGGGACAGAGCACAAGTCTGGATCACGTGCATTCATCGCAAACTACAACCCTAGCCCACGGTTATTGGTGACTGTTACAGCATGTTGGTGAATAGATTCCCTATTTTGGAAAGTGGCAGAGCATGGGATATGCAAAGCATTTGTCTGTCCTTTATTGTCTGTACCTGTTAGATAGTTTAATAATAAAGGGAAAAACTTTCTTTTTTATACAGCTGATTTTTATAGCTTCTCTTTATATAAACAATATTTTTTTCCTTTGAGACACGGTCTCCCTTTGAACCCCTGGCTAGTCTGCATTTGCTGTAGAGGTCACAAAGGCCTCACACTTGTTACCTTATAAAATTATTCAGCTGAGAAGATGGCTCCGTGGGGAGCACTGGGTCTTAGTCAGTGATCTATTGGCAACACGATGACCATGGCAACTCTTATAAAAGAAAGCATTCAGTTGGGGTCAGCTTACGGTTTCAGAGGTTTAGTCCATTATCATCATGGTGAAGAACATAGTGACATACAGGCTGTCATTGTACTGCAGAGCATTTTACACTCTGATCCACGGGCAGCAGGGAGGAAAGACACTGGGCCTTGCATGGGTTTTTGAAACCTCAAAGACCACCCCTGGTGACACACTACCTCCAAGAAGGCCACACCCATAAGAAGAAGCACTTCTTGATGAACATTCAAACATATGTGTCTATGGGAGCCATTCTTATTCAAACCACAAGAAGGAGAACTTGAGTTTAATCGCCAGGCCTCACATTGTGAAGAGAACTTATTCCTGCAGGTTGTCCTTTGACCTCCACATATACATGGTGGACATGTATGGGGCGTTTTGGTTGGCCTGTGTGAGTGTGCACGTGCACACACAGCGTGAATGAGAAAACTATTTTGCCTGAATGAAGAATCGATGATGATCCAGGCATGGTAGCCCATACTTACAATCCCAGATCTCAGGAAAATGAAGCGAAAGAATTACCATGAGTTTGAGAGAATCCTGGGCTACGGTGCAACCACATGTCTCTACATAAATAAATGACAAATAGTAGATTTAAAACAACATTTTAATTGAGCAAAATCCAGCCACTCAGAAGGCTTCAGCAGGAGGATGGATGAATAGGAAGCCCCTGTCTCAACCTATTTCCCAACACCAAAGACCAAACTAAAGCTAAAGTTTTTGCTTATTATTTTGATGTTTTCAGACAGGGCTAGCATGACAATCCCTGTGTAGCTTGTCTTGGTCTTAAGCTCATTAGCCTTCTCTCATCCTCTCCAGTGTTGGAAGGATGGGCATGCCCAGTGAGGTGGTTGGGAGAGATCATCTCCTGATTCTGATCAGGGTCTTCTCTCACTCCTTCCCTCCTTCCAGTAATGAAGTAGGCAGACATGGAGAAACGTTTAAAATGAAGGTGCTTTATTACTAACTTGTGATTACAGTAGATAAACAGATCACACGCAGGATTAACAATTGAAACAGAACAGGTTCAAACTCTTGTAGCAGCAAGACGCAATCCCAGAGCCATACAGTTCTAAGAACTGCTACAAGTGTGGGAAGCTGTCTGAAGATTTTGGGGTGTCAACCAAGAGCAATCCTTTGAAGATGTCCAAAGAAAATAGGTCATTGACAGGAAGAACGGGGCAGGGGATTGTCTCTCATCCACGGCAAGTCTTAAAGCCAAAACCCGAGTCTTAGAAGCTGGGACAAGAATGAATCTTATGCTTGAAGCAAATGGTAGAATCCTGGAGGCTGGCTCAGCTGAGCTCTCTGTCCACAGCAGAAGTTTTAAGTGTCCTTCTCCAAAGTAAGCTCCATACCTAGAACTAGGAGCTTCAGACTTCAGATGAGCTTGTCTCAAGTGCTCATCCTTCTCATTTTCCATGAGCTTTTAGGATTCTCAGTCTCTGCAGTCCTGGAGTGTCAGAATGTATCAGTGCCGGCTGGGCCCTGCCTGGCTGACTGTGGGTTTGCAAATAAGGTGAGAATGGTAACCAATCAAGGAAGCGCTGTCAAAACAAACAACAACAAGGTTCTGTCCTGCTTGCTTATTGGTGATCCTTGCAGGACTTTGCTGCTCTCAGGCATGGTCAGACTTGAGGCTCTGGCAGTCAAGCGCCAGGCTTTTGGTGCAACTGGAGGTTTTCTTTCTTTTGGAAATTCCTTTGCCCTACAAACTTTGTTTCTTTACTTATCAGAGCTTCCTGAATGGGTCTGGAAGCACCATGTTAGAAGTCCCTCCTACGTGATAGGGTGTTTTCTAACCTGTCTCATTGTTTCCTGAAATAAAGACGCTGAGATTCAAATATATTTGCAAATACCTAGGCCATAAGTTTTGCCTGATCCCTGACTAGCTCATAAATTTATCATTCTGTTTCTCCATTCTAAGTTCTACCTCGTGGCTGGTTACTTCTGCTCAGGTATCCTGTGTCTGTCCCCATCATGTCCTGGGGGTGCATCCTCCCTTGCCTGGCTCGATCTCGGAATCATTTTTCCAACTGGATATCCCACCCTCTATTCTACCCTTTCCTATAGGCCATAGTTTGTGTGTGTGTGTGTGTGTGTGTGTGTGTGTGTGTGTGTGTTTTAATTTGATGGATGATGGTCCATACAGTACTCAAGAGATTCCCTCTATACTCCAACCCCATTTACCTGCATGCTTTCTTAAGAATCTCTCAGCAGGACATGGTGGCTCATGCCTCCAATCCCAGGCCCAGAAAGGCTGCAACAGGGGACATCATCAGCAAGTTTGAGTCAGTCTGGCATGCACAGTGAATTCTGCACTGTGAGGATGAAACCTTATCTCAAAACCATGAAATGGAATGGATTCTTGCCAGGAGTCGTGGTGCATTATTTAATCTTATTAGGCAGAAGGCAGAAGCAGGAGAGTCTCTGTGAGTTCAAGGCCAGCCAGGGCTACATAGTGAGACCCTGTCTTTAAAAGTTTGCCAGTCATGACCAACTGCTTTTCAACATTAGAAAAAAGCAAACACAGACAACATAGGAGCCAGTTCAACTAGAGTAGCGTCAGAGAACAAAATCACAGCAACTCTGCTTAATGGTTTTTATTGGTTTTATTTTTAATTACGGAATTGGGCGATACTTCATAAAGTATAAAATGTGTTCCAGTGAAGTGAGAAGTGGGCAGAAGTTGGTTTTAAGGTCAGGAAACAGAGAAAGCAGAAAAACAATAAAGAAAACCAAAGCTCAGCTAGGTTGTCTGTAAGTAGCCCATGTTGGCCTCGGACTCAATGTGTGTATCAGGATGGCCTCAGGGTCAAGACCCTCCTGTCTGCTTGGCTTACAGGCTTGTGCCAGCATGCCTGATTTTGTCACTTCAAGTTTCCTTGTAAGGCTGGGACTTCGCAATCAAACAATAGAGAAACAACTGATGGTTTGTTATTATTGTTGGGTTACTTCAAGTTTGAAGGTTCTATGTAAGGATTAAATTGGGAAAAACTTCATTATTATGCCAATTAAAATTGACCAGTTGGACAAATTTGATGTCATCTTTCTAAACCTAGTTTTTTATAGGTAAAATAAATAACTTAGTCTCTCCCTTGGTAGCTTAGAAGTTCAGACTAGTTTTGATTTTCAGCCTAGGGTGTGAGGGTCCAATGCAGGAACTCAGTTCATAACAATGATCCTCTGTAATTTTCATTTAGCAAGAGCATTTGAACTTATTTTCTACAGGTGTTTCTCATTTAAATATCTTTGTCGACTCCATGGCAAGAAAAACGTATTTTTCAACTTCCTATTTTTGTGGCATTCAGCAGCATTTATTATGCTATTTTGTGGGATCTGGAATTTGAAAAGAACTCAGAAGGAACAGCTTGGGCTCAGATCCATGGTGACTGGGGTGGCTGAAACAGCTACATACAGTTGGTCTGGCTTAGTGGAGATTGCAAAGCCCTCCTGCTCGTAATGTCCTACTCGCCAGTATGATAGCGTCTTTAGGGGTCAATTATAAATCATAAGGGTGGAAACCTTCACTTACAAGATCAATAACCAATCATCTCCTTCGTATGAAGTCAGTGAGGGCTTGGGAGTCTGCAGCTCTCAAGGGAATGCTGAGCACAGCCTGATTATGCTGGTGGCCTTCTGAGTTGCAGCTTTCAGATGTGTGTGGAACAAGCTTGTTCATAAGCCACCTGGTACATCATATTCCTTCCAGCAGTTGAAAGGGACGAAGGCAACACTCCCCTACCTCCTCCTACCATCCCCCTCCTTACCATATCATATCATGTCTACTGACACTGGAGTGTCCTAGATGGTTCTTTCATACCAGAGTCTGAAGTTTGAGTGGTTGGACGTCTTGGGCTGACTGGTCATCGGTCTTATGTCCCTATGTTATCTTGCTTGGCTGTCTTGGATTTCCTCACAGCATAGCAATTGCAAGTAGTTGGGCTTATGTGGAGGTAGCCTCAAAAATGTATATATTTTTACTGTTTGGATAAAAGAAGGACACCCAAGCTTGGAGAGCTGGCTCAGTGGGTGACAATGCGTCCTGGTGTCCTCTGACCTTGAAACAAAGGGTATATCACACGTGCGCGCGTGTGCGCGCGCGCACGCACACACACACACACACACACACACACACACACACACACACACACACACACACTCCAAACATTATAGCCACTAAATTCTTAATTGTTAATATTTGGGCAGTATCTTTCTGTTCTTTGGGTTTTTTTTAAAGAGTTACCCCTCCCCAACATTCTGATATTTTTGAGGAGAGACACAGAAATGCCTTTCATTCCTTCACCTTAAAGAATTATATTAATCTTCCAGCCAGGAAAGCAGGGAGGGTGGTTACAGATCTTTACCTCTCCCTCCTCTCCAAATCCAGTCCTCCAGTCTCACCCATTTTTGTTCAGACCACCTGCTGTGGCCTCCCCTCCGGTTCCTCTACTCTTATCTTCCTCCCACTCATCCTGTTATCCCAGCCCCCGGCACCAGCAGGTTTTCCCTGGAAACCCACCAGCCAAGCCTGCCAGAGAAGAAAGCAGTGCAGTGAAGCAGGTAAGTGAGCTTCAGATCGATCATCACTCTCCATCCGCTCCTTCACATCCAATCCCCAGTCTCCTCCCCACCACCGCTGTAGCAGACCACGTGTTGTCTTTCCTTATTCTCTGTCCCATTCCCAGGGAACTAAGCAGATCTTCTGGAACCCTGCTTTCTTCTTTCCGGTGAATTCCTTCAGCTTCCCAGCCACAGCATGTTTCCATTCCTAAGCTTCAGTTCTCATTACCCACAAACCCATTTTACCCAGAACCCTCAGGGGTCACACCTATCAGGAGAATGTCTTACCAAGCAACACACAGCTACCAAAATCCTCCTAAGAACTAGAGAGGAAAACAGAAACCAAACAACAAAACACCCACCCAACAAAGACAAGACCAGGTATCAGCATCTTCCCAAACCCAGATTCCTAGGCGACAGTATAAAAACAATAAAAACTCCGACAATATGTCTCAACTACAGTCCAGCAACCCTACCACAGTAGACGTAGACTTCCAACAAAGTTGAAGTACCAAAAACCTTAAAATAGCTTTATGAATAGACAGAGGTTCTTAAAGAAGAAATGAATAAATTCCTTAGGGATATCTAAGAAGGCACAAACAGTTGAAAGAAATGAATAAAACAGTTCAAGGTACTGGTCTGTTGCTGTGAAGAGACACCATGATCAAGGCAACTCATGAAAGAAAAGCATTTAATTGGGGACGCTGAGGCATAGTCCATTAGCATCACCGTGGGGAGCATGGCAGTCATACATGGTGTTGGATAAGTACTGATCCACACTACACTACACTCTGATCCACAGGCAGCAGAAAGAGAGAGCCTGGCCCTCACATGGGCATTTGAAACCTGTACTCTCACCACCAGTGGCACACTTCCTCCAATGAGCTCACACCTCCTTACCCTTTAAATCCTACCAATGAGTTCTACTTTCGGGTGACTATGAATTGAAATATAGGAGACTAGGGGACATTCAATACAACCACTGCAACCTGAAAGTGGAAACAGACCCAGAAAGAAAAACCCAAATGGAGGGAAATCTGGACATGAATTATTTAGGAACTAGGACAGTAACCTCAAGACAAACTTCACCAACAGAGTACAAGAGGTGGAAGAGTGGATCTCAGACATTAAAGATATGGTAGAAGAAATGGATACCTTGGTCAAAGAAAATGTTAAGTCTAGAACATAAAATAAAACAATACTGGCACAAAACAACCAGGAAATCTGGGACACTGTGAAAAGACCAAGTTAGAGAATAATAGGAATGAGGAAGGGGAAGAAACACAGGTCAAGGACAGCAAATATTTTTAACAAAATCATAGAAGAAAATTTCTCAAATCTAAAAAAGGAGATGCATATCAAGGTACAAGAGGCATACAGATCACCAAATAAATGGGTCCAGAAAAGAGACTACCCTCAGCACATAATAATCAAAAAATTAAAGGTACAGAACAAAGAAAGAGTATTAAAAGCTGAAAGAAAAAAAAAAGACCAAGTAACATAGAATGGCAAACCTATTGGAAAAACACCTTCTGAGAGCCTAAAACCAGAAGACCATGGACAGATGCCACTACAGACATTAAGAGGCCTCCGATGCCAGCTCAGACTATTATACCAAGCACAACTTTCAGTTATAACAGGTGAAGAACATAAGACACTCCATGATAAAACCAAACTTTAGCAATATCTATCTAAAATTCCAGCCCTACAGAAAGTGCTAGAAAGAAAACTTAAACTTAAAGAGGCTAACAACACCCAAGAAAACATAAGGAATAAATAATACCAGGCCAGCAAATGAAAAGAAGGAACACACACCTATACACCACAACACCAGAATAATAGGAATCAATTAACACTTCTCGTTCACATCTCACAGTATCAGTGGTCTCAAATTCCTAATAGAAAAGACACAGACTAACAGAATGGATGCCTAAACAGGACCCATCCTTCTGCTGCATCCAAGAAACACAGCTTAACACCAAGGATAGACTTTACCCCAGTCAAAAGGACAGACGTTTATTCCATGGACCTAAGAAGCAAGTTAGTGTGGCCATTTTAATATCTAACAAAATAAGCTTCAAACCAAAACTGATCAGAAGAGAGAGGTAAAAATACTACATACTCACTAAGGGAAATCTACCAAGAGGACAAGAGGACATTGCAATTTTTAACATCTATGCACCAAGCACAAAGGGACCCAAGTTCAAAAAGAAGGAAAGAATAAGAAGAAACACTACTATAGGTTAAACCACACATCGATGCTCACACACATTAACAGTGCAAGACTTTAATACCCTACTCTTGCTGATTATAGGTCATCCAGATAAAAACTCAATAGAGAAAACCCAGAACAATTTGATGTTATAAACCAAATGAACCGAACAGATATTTACAGAACATTTCACCCAAGCACAAAAGAACATCCTTTCTTCTCAGCACCTCATGGGAACTTTTCCCAAAATTGACTATGTACTAGACACAAAGCAAGTGTCAACAGATGTAAGAAACTTGAAATAATAATCTGCATCCTATCTGACCACTGTGGATTAAAGATGCATATCATCAACAACAGGAAACAACAAAAAGCCTACACACTTAGAGAAACTGAACAGCTGGGCCAACAGAAATTTTAAAATATGACAGACTTTCTAGAATTGAATGAAAATGAATATAAAACATACCTAAACTTATGAGATACAACGATGGCAGTTCTAAGGGGCAAGTTTATTGAACTAAATGCCTACATTTTAAAGAAATTGGAGAGATTGTGTTGTGGTAAAAAATAAAACAGGCACAACTGGTTCCCTGTAAGTACTCTTGCTATCACTCCAGCGGGCCAGTGAAACTAGCACTAATTTATCTCAGCGGCTCCGTGGTGCCCTCAAAGTGCTCTCTGATCTAGGCGGGTCACTGCCATACCAGTTTCATACAGAGACCGCCTATCTCGAGGTTCTCTTACTGTGGACTCTGTTCTAATTTCCACATGCACCCCCTGGTCCCAGTGGCGACTACCCTCTCATAAGTCTCTACTGCTGCTCCGTTTACATTCCCAACATCCACCCCCTAATAGTTATGGTATAAACTCCCAACAACCCATTAAAAGCAAGACTCAACAAACTACAACCCAACAATCAGATTTACATGTTAAATTCTCAATCTACAATACATCCACACAATTAACTTACAATCGATTGATAAGGATATAAACTGCCCACATAAGATAAATTTGCCTACAGAAATCCATTACCAATTACCTTGGCAATTCAAGGCCATCTGGATTTGGGGCTTCTTTCTCCTTTTCCATCTTGATTCTCCCCACTTCTCCCTTCTTATCCACCTTACAAAAACATTGTCCCCTGTGGGATGATGTCATACAGGTGAGTCAGGTACAAGATAGAATGAAGGCTGTCCTTGGATGAGAAGGAAGGATGGGCGGGAGAAAAGTTTGAGGGAAGAGGAGGAGATGGGAATGGAAAGGACGGGAGACAGGAGGAGAAGGCAGAGAAGCCTTGGAGAGAACATGGAGGCTGACATTAAGATCCCACTCTGTGTATTTACAGGTAGTTCTGAATATTCTTAAGGGATGGATGTGTACAGGGCTTTGTATGTTTAGGTGGGCAATTATATCTTATCAATTGGATCAGAGATTATTGTGTTGTGTGTTCTTTCTTGTGGAGAATTGAGTTTGGGAGAGTGTATGGCAGCAGAGACACTGGGCCGCCACGGAATTGGAATGTGTGTTTCTGGCAAGATATCTAGCAGATATCTTGGGGCACTGCAGTGCTGGATCTAGTGGGAGTCAAAGAAGGCCTTTTAATATAATTTTACAACAGTCCTCAACTTATTTTTTTAACTGTATAATCGTGGCTTTGACCTAACTGGTGCCAGCCTCACCTGCATATTGATATCAACCTACAAGACTGCATGCTATTAACTTAACAACAGACCTGGAAACTCTAGAAAGAATGAATGAATTACATCCAAAAAGAGTAGATGGCCAAAAATCATCAAACTCAGAGCTGAAACCAATAAAATAAAAACAAACAAGAAACAATACAAAGAATCAATGAAGAAAAAGTTAGTTCTTAGAGAAAAATCAGTAAGATTGACAAACCCTTATCCAAATTAACAAATAGGCAAAAATGAAAGGTCCAAATTAATAAAATAAGACATAAAGGAGGGATATAACAATAGTCAACGAAGAAATCCAGGAATCATAAGGACATACTTTAAATACCTGTACTCTTCCAAGTTGGAAAATGTAAATCAAATGGATAATTTCCTCAGCATATCCCACTTGTCAAAGTTAGTTGAAGATCAGATAAGCAGTTTAAACAGACCTATAACCTCTAGTGAAATAGAAGTGGTAATTAAAGGTCTCCCCACAAAACAAGCTCAGGGCCAGAGAGTTTTAACATATAATTCTACTATACTTTCAAAAAAGAATTAATGTCAATACTCCTCAAATTTTTTTGCAAAATAACAACAGAAAGAACATTGCCCAGTTCATTTTATGTTACCAAAGTTACCCTGATATCCGAATTATACAAAGACCCAATAAAGGGAATTACAGACCAATTTTCCTTATGAACAAAGATGCAAGAATTCTCAATAAAATAAGTGTGAACTGAATCCAAGAACACATCATAAAGACCATCAACCAGGACTAAGTAGGCTTCATCCCAGAGATGCAGAGATAGTTCGACATTTGAAAATCAATAAATATAAATGTAATCAGCCATATAAACAAACTTAGGCTTCATCCCAGAGATGCAGAGATAGTTCGACATTTGAAAATCAATAAATATAAATGTAATCAGCCATATAAACAAACTGAAAGACAAAACTACATGATCACTACTTTAGATTTAGAACAGGCTTTTGGAAGGAGAGGGGGACTTACACCTCTCCATGATAAAAGTCTTAGAGGGATCAGGTATACAGGGGACATACTTCAACATAATAAAAGCAATTTACAGCAAACCTATAGCCAACATCAACTTAAATGGAGAGAAACTCAAAGCAACTGAACTAAGATCAGAAACATGGCATTACCTACTCTTTCCATATTTATTCAATATAGTACTTGAAGTTCTAGCTAGAGCAATTGGTCAACTGAGGGAGATCAAGGAGGTACACATTGGAAAGGAAGAAGTCAAAGTATCATTATTTGAAGATTATATGATAGTGTACATAAGTGGTCCTTTAAATTCCACCAGGGAAATCTTATAGCTGATAAACACTTTCAGCAAAGTGGCTGGATACAAAATCAATTCATAAAAAACAGTAGCCCTTCTGTATATAAATGACAAATGGATTGAGGAGAAATTAGGAAACAACACCTTTCACAATTGTTCCAAATAGAAAATATACTGGTGTTACCCTAATCAAGCAAGTGAAAGACCTATATGATTAAAAACTCAGTTCTTTGAAGAAAGAAACTGAAGATACCAGAAGATGGAAAGGTCTCCCATGCACATGAATCTATAGGATTGACATAGTCAAAAATGTCCATCCTGCCAAAAGCAATTTATAAATTCAGTGCAGCCCCCATCAAACTCCAATGCAATTCTTCACAGATCTTGAAGAAACAATTCTCAACTTCAAATGGAAACATAAAAACAAATGAAAAAACAAACAAACAAAAACTCAGGATAACAAAAACAATTCTGAACAGTTAAACAACTGTGGATCTCACCGTTCCTGATCTCATTACACTGCACATCTATAGTAATAATAAGGATACATATGATGATGATAATGACAATGAAACATGGTATTGGCATAAAAACAGACATGCGGAATTGAATACATAAACCCACACAAATATGGACACCTGATTGTTGATAAGGAAGCCAGAAGTACATACTGGAAAAAAGACAGCATCTTCAATAAATGGTGCTGGCCAAACTGGATGTCTACATGTATAATAAGGCAAATAGATCCATACTTATGACTCTACACAAAACTGAACTCCAAATGAATCAAAGACCTCAACTTAAAACCGAGAACACTGAGCCTGATAGAAGAGAAAGCGGGAAATAGCCTTGAACTCATCGGCACTGGAGAAGACATTCTGAACAGAAAGAACACCATTAGCACAGGCCCTAAGATCAACAATTAATGAATAGGACCTCCCGGCTGGATGGCTGACGTCCAAGCGTGGCCCTGTCAGATGCGCACCGCTACAACAAACAACTATGTGATGGAGAGATGGGAAAGATAGAAAAACAGAGCAGAGCGTGCACAAGGGAGAGGTAGAACCGGACACGTGATGGCAGTGACAGATGAGAGAGAGGGGGCTGAGGTCCATATGCTGTCGTTGCCCAGTAAGGTCAGTGTCTTAGATCCTTATGCAGACACAGACTAAGCCCACCAACCTGCCACTTTGGTGGCAGGATCCTCCTGGCTCTGGGCAAGGACAGAGGCAGAGATAAGGAAAGTTTTACTTTCGGGATTGGACTTTTTGAAAGAACTACCGTGGTTCGTGATACCACCAGAGGCCACGTTGATGGTGGTGGTTCATGATGCGGCAGTATATCTTCATGAAGCCTCAGATCCATGTGGACTTAGGTGGTCTGTGCTATGCCCTACGCCTCAGAGAGAACCTAAGGCTTTGCTGCCTGGGGGAGCGGGAGGGTGGGAGGAAGCGGGGGAGGGAGCATACTGATGTGAGAGACACATGTAACCACTTGAGACTATGCCAAGGCTTGTGGTCCATGCAGTTGAAAAGGCCAAGGATTATGTTGATGTCTGCAGCCAGTGTTACCACCAAAGCACAAGCGGATGCCATGGTTGGGAGAGCTAGCCCAGCATGGCTGAAGCAGGGTGGCTCCAGGGTGGCTCCGGTGGTGGTGGTGGTGGTGGTGGTGGCCGCGGCGGCAGCGGCAGCGGCAGCGGCAGAGGCAGAGGCAGTGGCAGCCAGTGTAGGAGACCGCTTATGTTACCATGGTAGCAACACCAGGCTGTGGTGGTGGTAGTGGCATGAGCAAGGAAGAACTAGCCCCTCTTTGCTCCTGCCACTGTGCAGACCTCTTTAGCTGATGGCTTCTGGGGCAGATGTAGGAAATTCTCATCCTCCCTTGGGTGGATGACCATGCTCCAGTGAATATATGGGCCACACAAAACGGATGCCCCCCTTCTTTCTTCTCTTTGTGTGTGTGTGTGTGTGTGTGTGTGTCGGGGGGAGGTCGCAGGGGAAGTGTGGCAGACATGGGAAGAGAGTACAATCCATCAGGGCATGTGATGTGAAATTCCCAAATAATAAATAAATATAAAAATATTTATAATATATTTATAATAATAATAATAATAATAATAATAATAATAATAGGGTCTCATGAAACCAAACAGTTTCTGCATAGCATAGCATGCTGTCAATTGAACAAAGTGGCAACTTACAGAATGGGAAAAGATGTTTCCCAACTGCATCCAATAGACGTGTTGTAGGAGGGCCTCAAACTCAGAAATCGGCCTGCCTCTACCTCCCAAATGCTGGGATTAAAGGCAAGTGCCACCACTGACTTGTATTTCATTATTATTCTTTAGATGCCTGTTTGTTTGTTTGTTTTCTTTCTTTTTAAATAATTTGTTTTGATTTTTATGTGCATTCGTGTCTTGTCTGCGTGTATGCTTGTGTGAGGGTGTCACTTATTAGAGTTAGAGACAGTTATGATCTGCCATGTGGGAGCTGGGAATTGAACCCAGGTATTCTAGAAGAGCAGCCAGTGCCCCTAGTCACTGAGCCATCTCTCCAGCCTTGCCTGCCTGTTTGTTGTCTAATGAGGAAAAGGGGGGGAGGGGTAGGTTTTATAGGAAGGGAGATGGGGAGGGGTAAAGGGAAGAGAAACTATAATCAGGATATATTGTGAGAATAAAAACTACTTTAAAGAAAAAACCATTATATTAAAATATGTTAAAATACACTGTGAGACCGGGCCAGCTGGCAAAGCTCTTTGATGACCAGCTGTATGTCCTTGAAGGATACTCAGTGTACTTGACCTGACCTGCAGGATTGCTCCATATCTGTCAGGGCTGCTGGATGCCCTTCAAACTTTCATCTCCTTGGCACGAGCGACATGTTAAGTGAAGTCGTTACTGGATATAAGGAGATTCAGAAAAATGTCTTAATCTTGTAATGCATCTTTACATTTTTGCAGCATTTATCTTGAGCCAACTTCAAAAGAAAGAAGGGAAAGGGAGGTAGTCTATGTATTTACAGTGAAAGAATGTGTGTTTGGGGTGGGGGTAGTGATTCTAGAAATGGCACTTAGTTCAAATCTTTGTCTCACCTGACTAGCTGTGAGATGATTTAAGGCAAGCTGCCTAACCGCTTTCTGTTTCACTTTTCTTGACGTTAAAATGGTCATGACCTTATTGACAATATCTATCTTACAGAGTCGCTAAAAGACTGAAGTGGTATGTGAAAGGCAATGTGGGCAGTGCCTGGAAAATCGTGTCCAATTAGCAGCGGTTACAATTGTGGATTTGGAGAAAATTACTTATTGGATCCTACTGGTGACAGATGTTGGACTGGTAGAAATAATAACTAGAAAAGAACATAGTTCCTACTGGGGTGAGAGTGATAGGCATGGAATATGTGTGGGAAGTAGAAGTAGGGTGGTGGAGGAATTCACATCATCTGGGGTTAGAGAGCTTGGAGCATTTTCCTTCTTATGGGGTGGGTGAGAGATACTCCCTGGAGGAGTCCATGTTTAATATCAAGTGTTAAAAGAACAAGTAGATATTTACCACATGTGTACACAAAAGGAAAAAAAGGGAAAGTTATTCTGGAAACACACACACACACAAACACAAACACACACACATACACACATACACGCGTGGTGGTACGCACACGTACACAAACTACTCTGCTTTTCAGGGAGCATAGAAAGTACACACGGTGAGGTAGGGTTGGGAGGATGTTGATGGAAATGAATCTAATGCACAACTGTTTGCACAATGGTGAGTACAGATCCCAAACAAGCACTGCAAAGACACTAGCGTGAACCACGACGGTTCCCACGGCAGATGACGCTGGTAGTTATTTCCTAAGTAGAGCGCGAGAGTTGTTTCCAAAGCAATGGCTCCTTGCAGCAGGAGGACTGGGCATTTATTTCAGGAGCCTCCACATATAGAAGAAAGCAATTGGATTAAAATATCAGAAAGAAAATGAGTAAATTTTGGGGCATGCATGGTTCAAAGTATGGGGCACATTTAAAAGATGAGTGGGTAGCTAGGAATGCCTACGGGCAAACTTTGCATGTATTGTAGTTCTAGTAGAATATAAAAAAAAGGATACTTTAAAAACACTTTTTAAGATTTTTTATTCTTACTTTAAGTGTATAAGCATTTTTCCCTGCATATATGTATGTATATATTGTGCGTGCCTGGTGCCCATGAAGGTCAGGAGAGGGCATTGGATCCTCAGATGATTGTGAGCCACCATGTGGGTCCTGGAGAACAAAACTTGTGTCCTCTGGCGAGAAACTCGTGCTCTAACTGCTTGTCACTTCTCAGACTCAGGTTGTTGTTGTTGTTGTTGTTGTTGTTGTTGTTGTTGTTGTTTCAAATAAAGTCTCAGTATGTAGCTATGGTTCATTCTGAACATGTGGAAATTCTCTTGCCTCAGCCTCCAAGTGCTAGGATTATAGGCACAAGCCACTCACTGTGGCCCCTGACACTTTATGTGCTTGCATGTGTGCATGTATGTATAGAAATAAACGTGCATGTGGCGGTCAGAGATCCAACTCTGATATCTTTGCTCAAGCTATCCATTTTGTTTTATTTGAGACTGGGTCTTTCACTGGGACCGAGGGTTAGACCAATAGTCTAGGTTGGCTTCCTAGGCAGCCCAGGGATCTTCCTGTTTCTTCCTACCTGGTGTGTACCACTGTGTCCAGCGTCTGCAGACACTGGAGATTTGAACTCTGATCCTCAAGAGTTGCTTGGCAAACCCTTGACTGTGCTAGCACTTTAGCCTCTGATTTGTTTTGTTTTTGAAGCAGAGTCTCATGTAGTCCAGGCTGGCCTTGAACTCGGTTTTTCTGACTACATTTCAAAAATGGTTGCTGGGATTACGGGTGTGAGCCGCATCTAATTTTATTCAGTGCTGGAGATCAAATCCGTGGCTTTGTGAAGGCCATAAGCACGCTACTAAGTGAACTACATTCCCTAATCCCCAGGAACCTTTTTGAAAGTTTGTTAATATAGACTTTTTCCCTAAAGTGCCCGTCTTTGGAGTTAATAATGAGGCTGCCCCACACCTGAAGATCTGTGTGGGTAATTAGCTGTGGTTGATCTCTAAAGGAGAGTTGGTTAAACGTCCTTGAAGAAGTGTATTTGAGATCTGGCTCCTGTGTGCTGTATGACAGATTGATAGATGATCATCATCAGCCGGAGTACCAGTTAGGGAATATTTGCAGCCATCGAGGCAAGAGAGCAGTAGGAGGGAAAACCTAGAGGTAACCAAGGCTTTAGGCTTAGGAGGTCTAACTGGATGAAACATTACAATCAGTTAGAGAGAATGTCATATGGTCTCTAATGTGATCATTATAAATGCAGTTTAGTATGATAGGAAAAAAGCCCATGATCCTATATTAATTGACCAAAACAACCAAGTCATTTTTGTACCATTTATGACCACATACCCCTCCCTGTGTCGTGCATAGTAAACAGATGAGGTTCTGGGTTGCTGTGTAGCTGGTGACTGAATCAGAGTGCATACACAGCCCACCTTTTCTGCATGTGTGTCTATCCTTTCTTAATGCCTTCACAGCCCCAGTTAGGTTTTTAGGATCAAACAATGCTGGGCAAGGCGGGGCAGTCTAGGTATTTAGAAAGACTATCTCTCAAAATAAAACTCCACCCCACCCCCACAACCCAAAGCACACACTGGCTTCTCTTATTTTTATTTATCTTTATATTTATTTGTGTGTGTGTGTGTGTGTGTGTGTGTGTGTGTGTGTGTGTGTGTGTCAGGGTACAAGTGTGGAAGTCAGTAGACAGCCTGTGGAAGTCAGGTTTCTCCTTTCACCAGGTGACTCATCTCAGCAGCCCAAGCTTTTTTTTTTCTTTTTTTTTTCGGAGCTGGGGATCGAACCCAGGGCCTTAAACTTGCTAGTCAAGCACTCTACCACTGAGCTAAATCCCCAACCCCCCAAGCTTCTTTTAATAATTCCAAAATCTCAGTGGCTTTATTCAAGAAGAATCTATTTGTTCTTCAGTGTGGTCAAGTTGGGGTTTTGAGAACCGAAATCGTTTCAGAACCTCTTGGGTGTTTCACCCAATGAGTAGAGGATGGATAAAAGAGCATCAAAGATGGTGTGGAATGTTTTCAGAATTATATCTATCATAGTTACTGTTCTATTGCTATGAAGAACCAAGATAACATAGAAGAAAGCATTTAATTGGTAACTTGCTTATAGTATCAGAGGGTGAGTCCATAGCTATCATGATGGAAAGATGGTAGGCAGGTTGCCATAGTGCTGGAACAGTAGCTCAGAGCTTAAATATGATCCATGATCAGGAGGGAGGAAGGGTGAGAGAGGGAGAGAGAGAGAGAGAGAGAGAGAGAGAGACAGAGACAGAGACAGAGACAGAGACAGAGACAGAGACAGAGACAGAGAGACAGACAGAGAGACAGACAAACAGAGAGAGAGAGACAGACACAGAGAGAGACAGAGAGACAGACACAGAGAGAGACAGAGACACAGAGAGAGACAGAGACAGACAGAGAGACAGACAGAGAGATGGACAGACACAGAGACACAGACACATACACAGATAGAGTGAGACAGACAGAGAGAAGCAGAGACAGAGAGACAGAGAAAGACACAGAGAGAGAGAGAGAGAGAGACAGAAAGAGACAGAGAGACAGAGACAGAGACTACCTGGTATGGGCTTTGGAAGTCCCACCCCCAGTGACACACCTCCTCCAACAAGGCCATACCTCCTAGTCCTTCCCAAACGGTTCCACTAATAGAGGATCAAACATTCAAATATATGAACCTGGGGGCCATAATTATTCAAACCACCAGAGTTAAACTACCATTTGACAACTTGCCCCAGCTTTAATTGGCCTGAACTAAATTATATGGCTCTTAGCCCTCAGCTAATTGTAGCACAGGTGAGAAATGTTTAACTTAATGCCTAGGAGGAAGAAAAGAAAGGAATTTGGAAAACATATGAACATGCTCTGCTACTTTTTCCTTTCAGCCAATATTTTCCAATTTCTCCTTTCCCCAACACGTTAAATGCCTTTTCCCACCATGACTATCAGTCAGTTACTTGAAGACACTGTATTCAACTGAAATCCCTGGTTGTTGCTGTCTAACATGTAGCCTGCTCTTCTAACACAGACGTGATTCTTTCTGATAGAGTAATTTAGAAAGCAGAACTCTCAAGCAACTGCATGCTGGTGCACACTTTTTATCCCAGCACTCAGGAGGCAGGAGCAGGTGGATCCCTGAGTTTGAAGTCAGCCTGGTCTACAGCATGAGTTCCGCGACTGCCAGGGATACACAAAGAAACACTATTTAGGAAAAATAGCAAACACACCCACACACAAAGCTGAACTCAAGCTCTCTATTTCCTTTGTCTTCCTCACCTCCAGATACATAGTAGTATAGAGACATCTTCAGTGACCAATTTGGAAAAGAAAAATGAAAGACTTCAACTGCCACCGACCTAAAGAAGCTAAAAGATTATTTCCTAGATCAGAAAACATAGCTGAAATTATTTTTAAAAAATTGGGAGTCAGGGAACAGCTGGTGAGATGGCTCAATGATTAAAGGCACTGGTCACCAAGCCTGACAACATGACTTTGATCTCTGGGACTCACATGTTATAATGGCAGGACTGACTTCTGTGAGTTCTAGCCACCATAAACACAACATAGCCCAACCCTCCCACATCCAAATAAACAAATGTATAAAAATTGTCAGTGCATATTCATTATACAAGGTAGTAAATTTCAAGATGACATTGTTCTTGGTCTATATGTACTTTGAATGTATTCTCTCCAATTAACCTCTCCACCTCCTTCTTCGCTCCTCATTCAAAATACCTTTATTTTCTATTGATTTTTGAGTGTGTGTATTTGTGTGCATTCCATATGCAAAAGAAAACACATAACAACAGTATCTGGGGGTCTGGCCTTTTTCATTTTACCTGATGATCCCCAGCTGTTCCACTATCCTGCCAACATCAATTTCATCTTCATGGGAATCCACTGCATACCAGAGAAGATCGTTCCAATCATCTGTCCTTGTGCTGAAGGATGGTTTTGTGCAGTGGGTATTCAGATGTTGATTACTGTGCCCAGAGATCTGCTATTTTCAAGCATATTCTGTCTCAATGTTGTGTAAAAATTGTTTCCCATCCCCTCTGACTGGTAAATATAGAGCTGATCAGCCAATAGCTGGGCAGGAGAGAAGGAGGTGGGACTTCCAATTCCAACGAGGAGGTCCTGGGTGGAGAGGAGAGTCACTTTGGGAGAGTCTCCATGGGAGACAGAGGAAGAAGGCGGTGCCAGAGTGAGACCAGGATGTAGGCTAATGTCACGTGGCTGGGACACAGCCCAAGCCAACATAGGCGGATTAGAATAGTGTAGACTTTGTCCAGCTTAGAGCCAGATGCTTGTTAATAAATATACTAGGTCTCCATGGAATTTACTTCGGAACAAGGACAGGCATAAAAAAAGCCCGTACTTTTACATGTCCACACTAAAATTCCTCTTTGTTCCTTGGCACGTCCCTTTGTTGTGTGGCTTCAAAGCTTGGTGATTTCTCTGAGGATATGTAGATTTTGCAGTCTGTGTTCTTCTTGGGGATAACTGAGAGCTGTTTTATTCCTCTACTACTAGTCTTTATCCCAGGCTTTTGTTTTCTATGGAAACACAACTTCTTCAGAAATTTAAGTTTACATGGCATTCATAAACAGTTCCTATTCCTCAATGCTTTCTTGATCGACTCTCAGTCTTCTTTGTCCTTTGGTGCCCCCTCTTTGATAATGCAGCTTAGTGGCAGGCCCTGGGATGGTTCCAGCACCAATGGGAAGTCTATAACTTGAACGCGCTCTCTGCTGTAAAGAGGTAAGTGAACAGGCTTCCGTTGCTGTAGTTCACTTCAGTATAGTTTCCCACAATTTGAGATCTACAAGTAGTTTAGTTTAAGATTCCAAACTAACATCATCTTCCCAATTTCCTTTCTGCAAATTGCCAGTACTTGCGAGCCAAGAGTAGTCAATATCCACGCAGAATTTGGCTCCCTGTAGCTGCTTCACTTGGACCTGACAGATTAGTAAGCATATGGCTTGCCTTCTAAGTTATTATTACAATGATTGTTGCCAAGTGCTTTGCCACCGCGATCACAGACTGCCAACTTTTCTGCCTCTCCTGTCAGCTTTCTTTCTTCCCCCATAACTGGTAGTCAGCGTCACCTTCTTTGTTTGTTTCATAAGGGTCCAAAAGCAGCTGAAGGAAGGCCCCAGACTCATAGTATGCAAAAACGAAGAGTGTTTATTCTGCAGAAATAACCAGCACGCGGGGGTCAACCATTCTTTGAAATGGTGACTCCAGACAAAGGCACCTGCCTTCTTATAGGGAACTGGGGGAACTCTCTAGAAGGATTAGGTGATCTAAAATTTCATTGGTGGGTGCTAGCGTGCTCACAGGTGGTCAGTAGGCTGCATTCCTCTGTCATGAACATTCAACTATGTAATGAACTAGGACCGCCCAGTGCAGATGGCCTTTTCTGAGATAAGTTATGTCCCCATTTTTGTGATTATCCCCAATCTGTTCTTTGGGAGAGGGGTTTATGATCTTGTTCTGGATTTTGTGGTCTATTCCTAGAGCTGCTGTCTTATGACTTGGTTTCTGGGACTTATGGTCTATTCCTGAAGCTGGTGCCTTACGGTGTCTTTTGTAGCACCTGGTCCTTAAATGGAGAAAAATGGGGTTCGTGTTGCCCTTTCAGTTTGTTTTTGGCTTCTTTAAGACCAGGGTCTCTCTGTTTATCCCTGACTGACCTGAAATTCACCAGGCTCTAGACCAGCTGTAGACCAGGCTATCCTTGTACTCAGGGATATCCACCTGTCTCTGCCCGCTGAGTGCTGGGATCAAGGGCATATGCCAACATCGCCCAGCCAATTTTATATTTTTGTTTTAATAACATTCTACTTCAAGATGCCATGGGGTTGGGATTTAGCTCATGGTTTTATGGTTTTTCATGATATGAGGCAGCTTGTATGAAATGACTTTCAAATCTCAGTGGCTTGAGGCAGTGAAGCACCAGGCCAGCACTCATTTTGCAGTCCATTTGTAGCCTGGGCTGGCTTTCCAAACTCGGGGAAGTCCTTCTGCCTCATCCTACAGAGTACTGGGATTACAGGTCTTTGTTGGCATGGCTGAAGTTTACTTTTAAAATGAAGACACCACTTATTTTACAATGCTGGACATGAGAAATGTCACATACATATTGTCTGGTTCTAAAATAGATAGTTACTAACAAAGAGGACATTTGGACATGCACTTGCATGTGTATGTATAGGAATGAAAAATACCAAGCAGGTCAGATGCTAACGGTGAGGATCCCAGAGTCTGTGGGTGATGGATCTTCGGGATAATTTCTCTTTATACTTTATATGAAATATGTCTAAATTATTGACTAATGTGCGTGAGTGTTTGAATGCGTGTATGTCTGTGTGTGCACTACATGTATGCCCCATTCCTGCAAAGGTCAGAAGAAGGTGCCATATCCCCTGGAACTAGAGTTATAGCTAAGCCACCACGTGGATGCTGGGAACTGGACTCAAGTCTTCTCCAACAACAGCAGGTTCTCTTCACCACTGAGACATCTCTCCAGCCCGTAATTAAAATTTAAAAGTAGAATTAAAAAGTCCTCTATGTGGAAATATGAAAGTATTGCTCGAATGGATATAATTTTAAAATTCACGAAAAATAGACCAACTTAAGAGTCACTCCATGTTACATCTTTTTTTTTTTACACAATGTATTGATTTAAATTTGAGCCCACATCCAGATTTGCTCCAGTTAAGTGTTCTGTAATAAAGTTGTCATTCTATTTCTGGCAAGCACACCTTCCCACAAGTTTAAGTCGTGTGGACATTTCAAGATAAAAATAATTCAGATTCTGTTATTGGAATGCACTGCATTTGCCTTGTGTTGAATGATGGGATGCCTTGTTGGCGAGGGGGACTGGTCTGGATTTGGGTCATGAACCCAGATAAGTCCTTGGCTTTCACTCTCTTGGCTCTCAATTAGAATAGCCACAGGGCAGCTAGCTCAACTCTGGAACTCTCTGCTCTTTCCAGTCTGCCCTGAAACAATTGGAGCTTGAT
The DNA here is from genome assembly GCF_011064425.1 of Rattus rattus. Taxonomy (NCBI): domain Eukaryota; kingdom Metazoa; phylum Chordata; class Mammalia; order Rodentia; family Muridae; genus Rattus; species Rattus rattus. The sequence continues at coordinate 34,522,174 of NC_046155.1, forward strand.
TTTCACATAAATTTATATTTTGGTTTGAGTAGCAAGTGCCTTTACCTACAACTTGCCGGCCCTATTCCTTAAGTTGAAAAGATTTTTCCCTATTATAAAATTGCCAAAAATGACAGAAGCTAGTCTTAGCACCTAGGCAAGCCTAAGGTTATTAGATAATATTTTTGTAATAATAATGGCAATGCTAGCTATTGTTTATTTATTATGATAGCTGTCTTGCATGGAGAGATGGTTCTGTAGTTAAGAGCACTGTTGGACCAGAGTTTGGTCCCAGCATTCACATGGTGGCTCACTCCGTAACTCCAGTTTCGGGAGATCTGGCATGCTGGCTCTTCTGATCACCTCTTGGACCAAGTTCACTTGTGGTAAAGAGACATACATGCGGACAAAACACTCATACACTTTAAATAAATTAAATTGAACGTTTTCAAAAGAATCTCTTAGTTTCTGGGGGTATAGCTCGGTGGTAGAATGATTCTGGGTTCAAACTACACATGCACACACGTGCACTTTCCAACTGGGGACCCACTAGCCCGCACGAAGGCACGCACGCATGCACAAAAGCTCCCAGGCTCTCCAGTGGAGAAGAAAGCTGGGTAGTCCGGATCAAGATCTCATCATCAGGCTTCATGTCAAGTTCCCCTATCCGTTCTGCCATCTCCTGACCCCCAGGTTATTTTTTGAGGCAGGATATCAATATGTAGTCCAGATTGGGGTTCTCAGCCTCTTAACTTCTGGGGTTACAGATATGGGTTGCAATGCTGGGCATGCGTGAATATTTTAAATGACCAAGGCAGTGAGTTGACAAATAAAGCATTTTACATCGTTGGCAAAAATAAATGTGAAGAACGGAATGAGATGGCCCTGGATAAGATAAGTGCTTCGTGTCCATAATCTAATACTAAAAGCTTAGAGACTGGGTACTTCCTGGAGAGAAACACATGAAGTAAGAAATTGGAATTCACTGGGATTCATGGATGACGTGTCTTCCGAGGCTGAAGGCTTGAAGGCTTGGTTCTCAGCTGATGGGTCCAGTCATTGAGATCGAATTAGATTATGAGGAGAATACCTTCATCAATGGATTAATCCATTGTTAATTTGTTAAAAAACCAAAACCAGAACCAAACAGGCTGTTAGGAGGTGAGGCCTGGTTGGAGGAAGTAGGCCACTGGGCTATCTTTGAAGAGCGTATTTGCCTTGGTTTCTATGCCAGACTCTCTTTGTTTATCATGAGATGAGTCTGTCTCTCTCTTTGCCAACAAACAAAATGCTCTGCTCATTTTGGGCCCCAAAACAAGGGAGTCAGCTGACTATGTACTAGAATCCCTGTGAACCCAAATCGTTCATCCTTTAAACCATTTCTCTTAGGCACTGTCATAGCCAGGAGAAGCCCAATCCAGACTTCTTGGTAATAGAGTCTGAATATTATTTAGTAAAGGAATCTGACATTCTTAGCTGTGTGGCTCATGCTGAAAAGCATGAAGATGTCTTGGCAAATCTTAAAATTCTCTTTACTATGTGGCTCTGAGTGGGCCTGGAACTTGCTACATAGAAGTCCAAGGCTGTAGTAAGAGCACCAATGGAAGGGGAAGCCCTTGGTCCTGCTAAGACTGAACCCCCAGTGAACGTGATTGTTGGGGGGGAGAGCGGTAATGGGGAAAAACCAACCAACCAACCAACCAACCAACCAAACAAACAAACAAACAAACAAACAAACAAAAAAAAGAAGTTCAAGGCTGGCCTTGAACTCACAGGAGCTCTGTTTGCCTCCTGAGTGTTGGGATTAATGGTGTGAACCTCCTTGCTGAGGATGAGACTAGAGAGTTTAAACGTAAGTCGTTGAGTATTGATTTTCCTTTTTGTACTAACTCGAGTGTTTGATGCTTATCTGGTGACTACCTTACTGCTTTACAGCGAGAAATGATGCAAAATGAAGAAAAAAGCTCATCTCAGACCTGTTTCCAGCATCCCCATTATTTACACTCACCAATTTGCCTTTACTTTTTTTTTAATAGAAAAAGATATTATTAGCTAGTTCTAGCTGGCTTGACATTCATTAAAGAGTCCAGACTGTCCTGGCAATCCTCCTGCCTTTGAGAGTTGGGATTATAGGTGTGCTAATATGATTTTTTTTGTTTAATTATGATTTAATTGTTTTTTTTTTTTTTTTTTTTTTGGTTCTTTTTTTCAGAGCTGGGGACCAAACCCAGGGTCTTGCGCTTCCTAGGCAAGCACTCTACCACTGAGCTAAATCCCCAACCCCGATTTAATTGGTTTTTAACTGCTTTGTAAATTGTACATCTTAAATGTGACTCAGAGGTATTAAATCCAAAATCGAATACATTTTAGACATTGAAAAACCAGGTGCTTCTAGAACTCACAGGCTTTACCAGACTTTTGATTTACTTAGCTTTTGCAGTCTGGTCTGTGTTTCTTGTATTACTTTATGAAAGAAGCAAATTTTCTTCCTCATTCCCACCGTCTTCATACTCATTTGGATCTTTATCAAAAGCTAATGTAGTGGTTTATTACAAAACCCTGAAGACTGTTTATTTACTCCCACGTCTTTCTCTGCTCTCTCATTAGGTGCAAGGGCAGGGTTTTGTTGTTGTTGTTTTGGTTTGTTTGTTTGTTATTTTTGGTTGGGAGCGTAATAAAGACAGTTAAGTCCATCTGTATGATTCTAGGAGTGTGGAAAACCCAGAAAATAAATGTATGTAAAATGTAACATGACTGGAAGAAACATTGTATCTGTGGTGACCTGTGAACACATGCATGCTGTTTCAACATTGTCCTTTTGTACTTGGTTGTGATCATCAAGTGCAGTCACTTCCTGAGTGCCCTCCTGTACCCAGCTGGCACATAGGCTAGCAGTAAGGAGGCTCAAGGCAATGACTTGCACTTGCTCAACACTACTGTTGCTAAGCACTTTCTTACTGACAGAGGAAAGATGTCACTTGTCTCTTTGATCATAAAAGCCTATCCATTTTCTTACATCAAAATACTTGGCCACAAGTGAACACAATAAGTCTTCCTTCATTAAGATTTTCCCTATTTTAAAAGAAAGGCATATTATTGCTTTGGATTTTTTGTTGTTTATTTTTGGCCTTTTGTTTTATTTTTCTTTTCAGACAGGGTATCACAGTGCAGCTGTAGCTGGCTTAGAACTTTCTTTTCTTTTAATTTATATTGGTTATTTTATTTATTTACATTTCAAATGTTATCCCCTTTCCCGGTTTCCCCTCCACAAACCCCCTATCCCATTCCCCTCACTGTGCTTCTATGAGGGTGCTCCCACACCCACCTACCCACTCCCGACTCACTGCCCTAACATTACCCTACTTTGAGGCATCAAGCCTTCACAGGACCAAGGGTCTCCCCTTGCACTTATGCAAGATAAGGCGAGGTAACCCTCGGCTACATTTGCGGCTGAAACTATGGGGTCTCTCTCTTTGATTGGTGGTTTAGTCCTTGGGATCTCTAGGGGGTCTGGTTGATATTATTGTTCTTTCTATGGGCTTGCAAATCCTTTCAACTTTTTCAGTCTTTCCCCTACCTCCTCCACTGGGGTCCCCGTGCTCAGTCCGATGGTTGGCTGGCTGCAAGCATCTGAATCTGTATATCAGGAGACCGCTATATCAAGCTCTTGTCAGTAAGCACTTCTTGGCATCCACAATAGTGTCTGAGTTTGGTGTCTGTATGGGATGGATCCCCAGGTGGGGCAGTCTCTGGATGGTCTTTCCTTCAGACTCTGCTCCACTCTTTGTCCCTGGAACTTTCTATGTAAATCAGGATGATCTCTTCTTGTGGTGTAATGTTCCAAGGAGCAAACATCTGGCTGTTCACTACAGGAACAGTATAAACAATTAGTTTAGGGACAGCTTTCTGAAATAACTAACCAAACCACAAAAAAACTTGGGTGGTTTTCTTTTGTACCTTCTGTTTAAGGTGAAGTAGAAGCAAGGTCTTGTGTGCCCTGTAAAGACTTGTGAACTAGAATGAGCAGCAGGAGTGACAGTGTTCATTTCTTCAACTACTGTCAAAGAGACCAATTCTCTGCAGAGTCAGAAACCGAGTTCCGCAATAGTTAGGCAAAGTTTTTCAGAACAAAATTTCAGAACAAAACTATATATATATATTATTTTTTTTTTCCGGAGCTGGGGACCGAACCCAGGGCCTTGCGCTTGCTAGGCAAGTGCTCTACTGCTGAGCTAAATCCCCAACCCCAAAACTATATTTTTGAAAACTACAAATGTGGAAATACCTAGAAAACTAGAATTAGATGCTGAGATTGTAACCAAATTGCCTCAGTCTCATGGCAAAACTTCATGGTAAGTTGTTTATTTCTTCTTTCTTTCTTTTTACATATTCAACTTAAATAACATTTATTTGATTTTGAGGTACAATTGTTTTTCTAATAAGCTAGTTGAATCTCATTTGTGAGCTACTTTTCAATTTTCTGGTAACACATGTTGTGTTCTTCTTTAATCTCTTTAATTTTACTTTTTCATTAATTTATTTATGTATTCGCTTTACATCCTGATCACAGCCCTCCCACTTCTGCCCACCCCCAGTTTCTCCCCCTATCTGCCCTTCCCTTCTCCTCTGAGAAGGGGAAGGCCCCCTTGGATAACCACTCACCCTGGTACATCAGGTTTCTGCAAGTCTCGACATCCTCTCCCACAAGACAAGGTTAGGGGAATAGGATCTACAGGCAGGAGACAAGAGTCAGGGAAAGTGCCCGCTCCAGTTATTCTGAACCTACATGAAGACCAAGCTGCACATCTGCGACATATTTATGGAGGGCTTGGGTCTAGCCCATGCTAGCTCTGTGGTTGATGGTTTAGTCTCTGGGAGCCCCCAAAGCTCCGGGTTGACTCTGTTGGTCTTCCTATGGAGTTCCTATCCCCTTCAGGTCCCTTAATCCTCCTAAATCTTCCACAACACTCATTAGTTTCATCCAATGTTTGACTACGAGTCTCTGCATCTATTTCCACTGGCTGCTGGGTGGAGACTCTCAGAGGATAGTTATGCTAGGTTCCTCTCTGCAAGCAGAACAGTATCATAAATAGTGTCTGGGATTGGTTCTTGCCCATGGGATGGGTCTCAAGTTGAGCCAGTCATTGGTTGGCCATTCTCTTGGTCTCTGCTTCATCTTTATCACTGCACATCTTGTACACCTGAAACATTTTGGATCAAAACTTTGATGGATGGAGTAGTGTCCTTATCCCTCTACTAGGAGTCCTGCCTGGCTACCAGAGGTGGCCACTTCAGGATCCATAATTCTCATTGCCAGGAATCTCAGCTAGAGTCAATGGACAAAGCAAGCATTTTTTTTTTTTTGACTGGACTCTCTCCTCTCTCCACCTGGGGCCCTGTCTCAGGGACCAGAAGTTCCCCTTAACTGTCCTCCCAACTGTAGGCCAATCAGCTCTCTATTGCTCAGTCAGAGGTGATGGAGAGCAATGTTTTAGAAAACACCAAGTCAGGAAATCCTTCATAATAATGATAATACCAAAATCCTGACAGCACCCAGATCTCCACAGCAAACAGCATCCGAGTACACAGGGCACAAAAACATTCCCCATCAAATGTTTCTGGCTTTTGTTTTTGAGACAGAGTCCGGTGAGCTCAGGCTGGCCTTAGACTTTGAATATTCCTGCTTTCATCTCCAAAGTGCTGGGATTAAAAGACACTACACCTAACAGTGTGTTATACTGCAAAAAAGACTACAGTATACTATTGATAAAGCTTTTGAAAAAAAAAACTATTTTTCTATGAGTGTTTTGCTTGCATATATGTATCCACCCAAAAGGCCTGGTGTGAGCAGAGGTCAGAAGGAAGAATTGGATCTGTTTGAACTGGAGCTACAGACGGTTGCAAACCACCTTGTGGGGGCTGGGAACTGAGTCTGAGTCTTTTGTAAGAACAACAAATGTTCTTAAACTGCTCAACCATCTCTTTAAGTGTCCCTAGTTACTTTAACATACTATCTCACCACGCATAACTTTATATATGTTGAAAATCTGAAGCGTTTCTGACTGCTTTTGTCTTAGAGGTAAGCCTGCACTAACAGGCTGACGGGAAGTCATTACCTTTAACTCCTCTCTCTCTCTTTTTTTTTTTTTTTTCATTTTATGTTGATGTCCAGATTAAATTCTTTGAAGTAGGGACAAAAATCACATGTTCTCTCCTCTCATATTGGCTCTGTGTCTCCAAAACCTAGTAATGGGTACAGAAATGAAAACCGTAGTCAAGGTTAATCCCAATACTTGGTAGGCAGAGGCAGGCAGATCTCAGAGTTCGAGGCCAGCCTGGTCTACATAGTGAGTTCTAGGACAGCTAGAACATGTAGAGACACTGTTTCAAAAATGAACAAACAAAAAGCCAAGGGGTGAGGGGGGAGAGAAATGTGAAGGTGGCTCTCAAATCTGTCTTCTCTGGCCCTTCTTTGCCGTCTCCCAATTTACATCATTGTCTCCTACTGGGGGGCTGGAATAGCCTTTTTAGAAAAAGCTTTTATTTATTTTATGCATAGGAATATACTGGAGCTGGTGTGTTTTCAGACAAACCAGAAGAGGGCATCAAATCCCTTTACAAGTGATTGTCAGTGTTGGGACTCGACCTCAGGACCTCTGGAAGAACAGTTAGTGGTGCTCTTAGCCGGTGAGCCATCTCTCCAGTCCCTGTAGTAGACTTCTGACCGGTTCTTCTCCAGAGTCTAACCTTTTAAAAGAGAGGCAGGTTGGATTTTATGGTCTTCATCCTTAAAACAGCCCAGTATCATTTCACAAAATACACATCAGTATCTAATTATTTAATTAAGTATTTAGTCAGTAGCTGATTAAGGCTACAGGTCTAGCCTTATCTCTGATTACTCTCCACTACTTGGTCCTCCACCATTACCCTGTCAGATCTCAGTTACTGATGGACAAAGATTTATTTGATTGTCATGTATTCATAGGGTACTTGACGATACGTGAGTGGCCAGGAGATAAGAGGGTAGTGACAAGAACCAAGTATCATGATTGATAGTTGTGGTAAACATAAAATAGAATTAAACCAGCAAATAAAAACATGGGGTAATAAAGCATTCTCTAGGAAAATCATCTTAAAAAACACTTTAAAATTATTATTTATTTATGTATATCTACATGTGAGTGCTCAAGGAGGTCAAAACCGCGGCAGAGCCTTTTGAGCTAAAGTTACAGGCAGTTGTGAACTGTGTGATGTGGGTACTAGGAATCGAACTCAGGCTCTCTGAAAAAACAAACAAACAAACAAACAAACAAACAAATCACACATGCTTTTAATGACTGAGCCATCTCTCCAAAATGAAAGTGTTCATTTTGGCCTTGTTATGTAGGAATGCTCTGTCTTCAGACACACCAGAAGAGGGTTGTGAGTCACCATGTGGTTCCTGGGAACCGAAAGGAACCTAAAAAATGAGCTACTGAATGTGGAAATGAGAATTCAGGTATGGAAAAACACCAGAAAAGAACCTGGTGTTTGAGGTACCCAGAAGAGGTGAATTTCCTACGTAAAGAGGGGAGAGGGTGGCTGACATCATACTAAAGGTTCAGACTTATTTTTTATAGCACCTCATTTCATTGTGGAAAGTTTCATAGTTATTTTTAGGAGTTGAAAGAACGACATAATATACACCACTGAATCTTTCACCTAGAGTCGACAGCCATATTTTTCAGTGTTGGTTTTATGCAGTTTCATCAGTTTTTTGAGGTAAGTAGCAGTTGCCGTGATACTCCGTTGGTTAATAGCTCATTAAGTACATTACAAGCAATTGTCGGGGCGTGGTGGCACAGACCTTTAATTCCAGCACTCAGGAGGCAGAGGCTGGAGGATCTTTGTGAGCTGGAGGCCAGCCAGAGCCTTTGTTTCAAATTAGTAATAAAAAATAATGAGTATTATTATTGTTATTAAATACAATCACCAACTTATTGTATGCATTGTTTAGAACCAATTCAATGTCATCTAATAGACACTCCATATTTTAAAAGTCTTAGTTGTTTATTAAATGTTGTTTGAAGTTACTTTATTAAAAAAGAACTAACTTTATTTAAGGGTGTGGCCCCCGGTAGTGCTGACACATCCCAGTGGGTGGTCACAAAACATATTCAAGTATAGAGAATCAGCACCAATTGGACTCTGGCTTTAAAAAAGAAAGAAAGAATGAGACTGTAGACTTGGGTGGGTAGAGACTCAGAGGTGGGGGCTCTGGGAGGGGACTTTGGAGGGAGAAGAACATGCTCAAAATACAATGTCTGTAGTTCTCAAAAGAATAAAAAGAGATTTTTCTTTTCAAGATCTGTGAACCCCACAGTGCTCCTAAGTTTTATGTTTTTCCTCCTGGTTATAGAATCTTCCACTTGCCCTGTTGTTCCTGTTTGACACCAACAGGTTGAAGGAATGATGGTTGATGCAGAATGCTCACCTTTTATTTACTTTTTTTTGCCTCCAGATTATTTCCTTTGGATTGTGCTCATGCCAAAGATTTGTAGTACAAGGACTTGTTTAAGGCATCTGAATACATCTTTTCATTGTAAAATCAACGTTTTCCTTACAATTAAATAATGTTTAGTGTGATTCACTACATCGTTGAGATAGCGTATTATTCCCAGCAAACTTTCAGTCAATTTCTTAAAAAAACAAAAAAAACACACAAAAACAAACTAGTCCTACCATGTGCTTACAAAGCAGTTCACTTCTGTGATTCTAAAGTATGTGGGGATTTTTTTTCCCTCCTTCCATCAATGGATTCCTCTGGGTCATATTAAAAAAGGATTGTTTTTTTGTGGAGTGTTTTGATTGCATGTATGTTTGCCATGGGCTTGACCAGAGTTGACCAGAAATGGGTACTCCTGTTCCGGTGGAACAGGAGTTCCAAACATAATCAATCATGTGGCTGCAGAGAACTGAATCTGGGTCCTCTGTAAAAGCAGCCAGTGCAGAGCTGTCTCTCTAGCCCTGGACCATCCTTTAATTTAATTCCAAAGTATGTTCCTAGAGGTAGCTTCAGATTCCTCAAGTCCCTTGCAACCTAGCCACAAGTAGGATCTCCAGAGTTTCTTGCAGACCACCCACCTCCAACTCTTTCTTCAGGATTGACTGATTACCAGTGCCACTCATAGAACCCAAGGAAATACTGACATTTACCAATGTATCATAAAGGATATTTCTAAGGATACAACTAAACAGCCATATGGACTGAGGTCTGGAGGGGCCCCGACACTCTATAGTTTCTGTCCTTGTTCAGGTATGCTACCATTCCAAAATGTGGATGAGGTTATGGTTACCATTCTGCAAGCTTCCTTATATAGCTATCTAGGTCATCCCCCACACACACACACACACACACACACACACACACACACACACACACACACACACATTTTTTAGGAACTTACGGGGACTTGGCTGCACAGGCATGACTAGTATATGGACAGCTTGTGAAAATATGATTCCACAGAAAGGACCCTGGGGAACTGAATGTTTGGAAAGTGAAATTGTGAAGATGAAGGACAAGTGGGATGACTGAATCCTACTAAATAGCTTTGTTTCTAAAAGCCGTGTAAAGGCTTTAAACGAGGAAGCGATATGATCATATTCTAACCTTAGTTCAGGATATCAGCGAGAGGCCTTGATAGGCTGGAGGGTGGGGGAGGGAAAGGAAGCCTGGGGAGATGACTCAGTGGTTGGTTATGAGCTGTAGTAGATCTCAGTTCAATTCCCAGCATTCATATCAGGCAGTTCACAACCGCTTGTAAGTCCAGCTCCAAGGGATGACAGATTTTATCCTCTGTGGGTACCCGTATTCATGTATACTCACAGACACAATATACACCATAAAATAAAATTAAAAGACAAAGAGAAAGGAATATTTATGTCACTTAAAGTTGGTGGGCTGGGGGGATGGCCCTTGCTACTCTTGCAGAAGACGCAGGTTTGGTTCTCGGCACCCACATCAGGTCTCACTACTGCCTGCAAGTCCAGTTCCAGGTGGTCCGGGGCCCTCTTTTGGCCGCCATTGGCATCCCACATGCAAGTGGTACACACAAGTACATGCAGACAAGCACTCACACACATAAATCAAAAAAATCTTAAAATTCAACACTGTTCCAAAGTAGCCAGTCTTCACGGCTCCTACCTGTAATCTCATCAGTGGAGAGGATGGGGCAGAAAGACTGTGCTCAGGTTAGTATGCACTGCAGAAAGAGATCTTTTCTCCAAGAAACAAAGCAAAACAGCATGCCACAAAGTAGAAAAATAGTGAAAAATCCGGAGTCCCACCCTGAACATGTTATGTTAGAGGAATCTGTCACATGTCATTAAGTGGGTGTCCAAGAGACACCATGACCAAGACAACTTTTATAAAGAACAACATTTAATTGGGGCTGGCTTACACTTTCAGAGGTTCAGTTCATTATCATCATGGCAGGAGGCACGGCAGTGTGCAGGCAGACAATGTGCTGGAGGGGCCAAGAGTTGTATTCTACATCTTCATTGAAAGGAAGCCAGGAGCAGACTGCCTCATGGGCAGTTAGGAGGAGGGTCTCAAAGCTCACTCCCACAGTGACACACTTTTCCCAACAAGGCCACGCTTCCTAATAGTGCCACTCCCTTGGCCAAGCATATTCAAACTACCACAGTGGGTAATAGAATACTTCCATGTAGTTAGATCTCCGATGTGAGATCTGAGAAGAAGATAGAATTATTCTCTGGTGAAGCTGAATAATGATGTCGTTTATAAGAGTTGATTAACTTATTCAAGTAGAAAATGAGACAGGAAAGAGTAGGGGGTCTCAGAACTCATTGTTCCTTTAATTTAGAGCTTGAGTAAGTGAGAAAGGAGACCAATGAGAGCAGAACGATAAGGGGGGTATGCTGACCCAGCAGCCCCGGGGGAAGAATGTTTCAAGTGTAAAACATTTATGGTCAGCCTGGGAATGCTGCTGAAGTGTAAAACATTTATAGTCAGCCTGGGAATGCTGCTGCGAGTTAGAACCAAATAACAGGAGATCCCCATTGGATTATTTTTCTTTCCCCGCCCCTCGTGCCAAGTATCATGTGTCCTTGGCTTGGGATATTCATATCACTTAACTAGTTAATACCTAATGATCCTTGATGATACAGATCAAACATTTGCTCTGGTTTCCCCATCACAATCTTAGAGCACTAAGACAATTTCCTTTAAAGTAACCGATACAGTTGTAGCTTTGTAATTATTTTCTGACTTGGCCATTTCCCCAAGGGCTGGAGAGATGGTTCAACAGTTAAGAGCACTCATTGCGCTTCCAGAGGTCCTGAGTTCAATTCCCAGCAACCACATGGTGGCTCACAACCATCTATAATGGGATCCGATGCCCTCTTCGGATGTGTTTTGAAGACAGCTACTGTGTACTTATTATAAATAAAATAAATAATAATTTTTTTTAAAAAAGAGTCATTGTCTTTGTGCTCGCCCTTCTCACCTACTGTCTCTACCACTCTCAAAAACAGTGTATTGAGAATTTCCACCAAATGTTTGCAAAAACAATGCATAAAAGTGTCCCCCTGGAGGGCTGAGAATTTTTGATAACTAGCAAAAGCAACAAGACACCGTGAGGTTCGGTAGAAAACCTGGATTCAGGGCATAGACTTATCTGAAGGAGCAGTGAAAATTGACAAAGCCCACTAGAACCTGATGTTCAGCTAGATAAAAGTACTGGTTCACTCGTATAATTTCAGCATTGGAAAGAGGCCGAGGCCAGCCTCAGCTACATCGGAATTTTGTTTATAAAACAAAACTTAAATTCCAGCTGAGAAAGGAAAAAAATTTCTATTTTAATCTTTTCTCCTTCCATATTTATATTTCATTGTTCATTTTTCATTTTGGACTTGTATCCACTTATCTATTCCAAACTAGTTCTTCCCAAATTTGATAATTTTGTGGGGAAGGTGTGTGTGTATGTGTGTGTGTGTGTGTGTGAGAGAGAGAGAGAGAGAGAGACAGAGAGAGAGACAGAGAGAGAGACAGAGAGACAGAGAGACAGAGAGAGAGTGAGAGAGAAAAGTCAGAGGTAGGGTGGTGGTGGGAAATGTAAATACTGTATCAAGGTCGGAAAACACTAAGTTTGTCCAGCAAGTGTTCAAAAATGCTTCTAATCAAGTGAACTAGCTGAAAAGCAAGGTTACAAAACTTCTTATCCCAGTTCCATTCGCTTTTGTGCCCATTACTTATTTAGGGTGTATAAAATGGGACAGTAGCAACACCTACCTTAAAGGGTTCTCTGGACCAGTCAGACAATCCATTTCATAAACCTAGTGCCAGCAGAGGTATAAGGTAAATGCTCAATTTATGTTAGCATTATTTTTATTCAAAGTGGAGTCTAGCCTCAATAGTAAATTCTCCTATGAATGTATTAGTAAATTAGTCCTGCACTTAAAGGGTTACTTTAGGGAGGCAGAGAAGGAAGTATGCATGGGCACTGCTAAGCAGTGTCTCTCAGTGGTAGCTGAAACCAAAGGGGAGTAAAAAGAAGAAGGAAATGCTCCTAAAATGTCTTTTGAGGAAAAATATGTTTCATACACGAGGGCGGATCACTCGAGGGGAGTATGACCTTGGTCCCAGGTCGCAAGTCCTTTCTGGCCGGTGAATGACAAGGCTCTGAAGTTCGCCTTTTCTCGGGTACATCGCGGGAGTCAGTGTGGAAGCTTGTCATCCTGTGGGTCTTGAGGACGGAACCTGAGAACTGAGTACCGAATAGGTACTGATAGGGTCAAACCAAATTTGGTTCCGAGAAACCCAAAGCCAGGTAGCCCACGAGCCTTGCTATCGCCCCATTGGTCGCCCAGAGCACCAAGTCCCGCCCCACCCCAGGTTTGAAAATCTTTTCCGGAAGCGCATGCGAAACTGGGCTGCGCGCCGCTCCAGCCTCCAGGGCTCTCTGGAAGCCCCGCCCACTCCCAGGGTTCAGCGCGGTGCCTAGCCGCCATTGTTTGAATTTGAAAACCGAGAGGATTTGGTGCTGCTCGCGGAAGCGGGCAGGGACAAGGGATTGCTGCAGGTGAGGAGCTGACGCTTTTGGGGTTCGGAGGGTGGCTGCTTGCACAGAGGGCCTGAAGCTGCGACGCCTCGGCCTTGTCATGTTCACGGGGTGGCCTGACGCCGGTAGTCTTGGAGCTGGGCTGCTGAAAGTGGGGGCTGAGGCGAACCTTCAGGTATTTGAGTCGCGCAAGACTTTAATCTGTGTAGGCCTCGGTTTCCTGGTCTGGTGAAGGAGGTACTCGTTAGAATCACAGACACGAGTTCTGCTAGACAGAAAAAGACTTGCCAACCCCTGGCTGTCCGAATCCTGGAGGTGAGCAGTTGTTTTGTCACGTGACAAGGTCTCTTTCGAGTGGATCCAGTGGGTTTTGGGTTTTTGTTTTTAAATGTCACTTTGTGGCTAGAAAATAAGCTCATTCGGATTTTATGTGTATATAAAGAAAATGGAAGTGAATCAGTTTTAGTTGAGCACTTCTGTTGGTCTGTATTTTGAGCATGCCGTGAAGAGTAAACCAATTTAGATGAATACCCATTTACTTAAAATGGGAATCACAGTGCTAGACGCCTTGATTGTTCGTCTGTTTCTCTGAAAAGTTTGGAGAGAGTTGTCCTTTTCTCTCTGGCATTGTGCATCTGGTGGATTCTTAAAAAAATGTAAATGTTAATTTTTTTTCGGTCAGGTTTACCTTACAGGGATTTGATGTTCAATTCAGATTTAATAGTTCAGTGATGGCGTTATTCCATATTCAGATTAACCCTTGTAATGTGTCAGTTATTGATTTTCTTTCTTTTTTATCATCATTATTATTTTGGGGGGTCCTGACCATTGACTCTAGAGCCTCAGGTATCCAGCCAGATTGCACTCTACTGGTTAGGACCCAAGTCTCTTATTTTAAATGTAAAGTTTATATGCATTATTTCACTTTTTACTTATAATTTGAAAAAAAATCAAATAGAAATTTATTTTGCAGATAACTGAGTCTTAGTCCTAAGTGTTAAAATTTGGTTCGAAACATTTTTCAGAAGATACTAAGTAATGACAATAGCAGAAGATCTTGATTAACCCCTTGCTCTCTCTGCTATTTGACTTCTGAGAGGAGTGAGGGTATCAGGCCAAGTGAACATTTCATAGTTTTTTCATAGGTTCGCTATAGGTAGGGTTTGTTATTAGTATATTCAGGATCTATAAATATAATTTGGCCTTTTGTCTTTTCATAGGTCATTGTACTGTAAATGAAGCAGCTTAGACTGGATTGTAGACTTTTTTTATGTTAATTAGTCGGTTATTTTAAGACCGGCCCTTACTACGTGGATCAGGCTGTCTTCAAACTCACAGATCTACCTGCTTATCCCTTGTGGGGTAGGTGGTCTGGCCTCATGCTGTCCTGTCCAGACTATTTTTAATTTTTTTTTTTCAGACAAGGTCTTTGGCCTAGATTGTCCTTGGCTACCCTATGTAGCTAAGATGACTTGGAACTTATGATTTTCCTGGTCCACCTCCCTAGTGCTGGGAGTATAGGCCCATGCCATCATACCCTGTTTATGCTTGGGATGGAACCCAGAGTTTTGTCTGTTAACTCAGTTACATCTAAGTTCCCAGGAGTGTAGATTTCAAATTGTGGGTGGCTCACGTACTGATTTATTAAGGCTGCCTAAAGAGGTTGCTTGCTGTTCTTGCAGAATGGAATCTCATTTGAATCAAGACGGAGTGCCTAGACCATCTTATGTTTTTAGTGCTGACCCAATTGCAAGGCCTTCGGAAATCAATTTTGATGGTGTTAAGCTTGATCTCTCTCATGAGTTTTCCTTAGTTGCTGCAAACCCTGGGGTAAGTACAATGTAAGAAAAACACTTGGTTATTGTGCTCCAGGGTACATGTGTTTATTTCACAGTTTCCATAAACTTCCTAGATTTAAAGCAGATTTGTATTGAGGTGGTGGTGGTGCTGCTGCTGTTTCTCCTCTTCCTCCTCTTCCTCTTCCTCCTCTTCCTCCTCTTCCTCCTCTTCCTCGTTTTTTTTTCTTTTTTCTTCTGAGACAGGGTTTCTCAATGTAGGCCTGGCTGTCCTAGAATTTGATCTATAGACAAGGCTAGCCTTGAGCTCAGAGGTCTGCCTGCCTCTGTCTCCCAAGTGTTGGAATCAAGGGCATATGCCACCAACTGTTCATCTGTATTTTAGCTTTTCAATGGAGCCTTGGGGCAAAAGTAATAAGGAACAGTTCATTTTCAAAACAGTGGCTCTAAACAACTTAGCATGTATGTATTCTTACCTGGTAGCCATTTGAAAACACTTAAATAATAAAATACTTTCTGCTGGTTAAGCTAAAAGTAGAATATTCATGTGGCTTAATTGGTTGTAATAATTACTTTATTATACAGTTCTGGAATTGAATATTACAAAGTTCTGGAACTGAATTGGCAGTGTCTCCATTGTCATGCAAATTTTCTAAAAAAAAAAAAAAAGGCCCTTTAATCCAGTAAATAGCTGATAGGATCATAGCATAGCAGGGTTACAGAGATTTTCAGCTGAAGATTCTTGACCTGTGCCACCAATATATGTTTCTGATAGTAGGAAACTTTCAGTTCCCGAAGCATGAAAAATAAATATTGAAATCAGGTAGTGACCATATGTACTTCAAGGTTCTTTTTCAGAGGTGCTCAGTAGTTTTCTATGTAATTCATCTTTACCTTACTAAATGAGGCTTAAAATCAATGTCAGTTTTTTCCATATAAGCCTTCTGGAAGAAAATGTTTAATTGAGAGTACATTGAATCTATGTATCAGTTTGAAAAACATTCATCATAACAGGGTTGAGTGTTCAAACACCGAACAAGCTGTGTCTTTATTAGGGTTGGCTCTTTAATTTCTCTTGGCAGTACTCTGTGGCTTTCAGTGGATAGGTCTTTTCTCTCATCTGTTTCTGTTTTGCAATTTTTTTTTTTTATATTCCTGTGAATGGTGTTGTTTTTTAAAATAAATCTCTATTTGTTCCCATGTAGATAAAATAATAATCGAATTTGCTTATTAATTTGTATCCTGCTACATTGTTGAACTACTTTAATAGTTTAGTAACTCAGATTTTGTAGGTAGATGTTCGTGTCTATGAGAAGACATCTTCATTCATAATTGGGTGTGTTTTCTTTTTCTGTCTTTTCAGATTGCACTGGGTAGGACTATTTCTAGTGCAGTGTTGAATAGAGTTGTTAAAATTTTTATTTCATTTTTTTTTTCATGATTATTTTTGTAAATAACTTTTATCAAGTCAATAAATTAAATGTGAATTAAGTTTAAGGCAGGGTCTTTCTTTGTAACCCTCCCTCATGCCACCCTCTAGTCTCTCCACCCCCGGCATCCTGGGATTTGTTGTTTTGAGAAGGGTGTGTGTGTGTGTCACTTAATCTAGTCTGGAACTTGTATGTGGCTGAGAATGACCTTGATTTCTGAACCTTCTGCTAAACTTACGTACCGAGTTCTCACAGTTGGGTTCCTTCTCCCTTCCCCTCACCTATGGAGGTTAAAAACGTCTCATAGTTACCTGTTTTTAGGTTTTTATTTATTTAATTATCTTGATAAAAGCCATGGCCTGTATATGTTAGGCAATCACTTTACCACTGCACTGTATCTCTAAGATCTTTTGAGTTACCCAGACTGGCCTTGAACTTGTGTGTATCTTGCAGGTTTCCATTTTTGATCTTCCTGCTTTACTTCAGAGTAAAGGTGTGTGATTATAGGTGTGTGATAGCATACCCGGAACATTCAGATTTGGTTTTGATTTTGTTTTGTAAAATTTATTTTATTACATGTATATCAGTGTTTGCCTGTATGTGTCATGCTTGTTTGGTGATTTAGGGTGTCAGAAGAAGGTGTCAGTCAGATCCTGGAATTAGTTACAGATGGTGTCGATGCTAGAAATTGATCTCAGGTCCTCTACATGAACACTATACATTCTTAATCCTTAAACCATCTCTCCAACCCTTTCCCATTTTTCTTTCTCCTCTCTTCTCTTCTCTTCTCTTCTCTTCTCTTCTCTTCTCTTCTCTTCTCTTCTCTTCCTTCCTTCCTTCCTTCCTTTTTTTCTTTCTTTTCTCTTTCTTTCTTTCTTTCTTTCTTTCTTCCTTCCTGTTTTTGAGGCAGGATCTCACTATGCAACCTTAACTAACCCGGAACTCACTATTTCGACCAGGTTGGCCTTGAACTCAGAGATCTGCCTGCCTCTGCTTCCCATGTGCTGGGATTAAAGGTTCTCACCATCACTGCTAAGCCCAGTTTCCTTTTTTTAAACATATAAAGTAGTTTAACATGTGGTGGTGGCCAGATATAATGATGCAGGCCTATAATCCCATACAAGAATCACAATTTAGTAGTGGGGCATGTATTCATGGGAATAGCTGATGTTGCTATTCCTAACCATCTGTGTTTGATCCTTAAGGACCCATACAGGAGAAGGAGAGGAACAACTCTTAAAAGTTGTCCTCTAAAGTCCACATGCTAGCCAAGGCACCCCTTCCCAACAAAGCAAAAACACTACCACCAACAAAAATTGTGATTCTTTGGCTAGCCTTAGCTACATAGCAAGACCTTGGTTATAGAAACACTTAGAAACAGAGCCAACACAGGTTAGTGACTGGATAAAAATTCCGTAGATTATTATACAGTCAGCTGTAGGAAGATGGTTAATCTCTGAAAAGCTATGTTTTGTACTTTTCTATTTTAAATGGCTTTTTGGTTTTGTTTTGTTTTGTAGGCAAACAGTTTGGAATCTAAAAATTACCTCCAGGTTTGTCTTCGAATAAGACCATTTACACAGTCAGAAAAAGGACACGAGGCTGAGGTTTGTGTTGAATTTTGTTAGAGTTTAATATTTCGCTTTCATTCACGAATGCAGTTCTTATCGTGGGCATGTTTTCTAGGGCTGTGTGCAAGTTCTGGATTCACAGACTGTTCTGCTGAAAGACCCTCAAAGCATCCTTGGCCACCTAAGTGAGAAGAGCTCCGGGCAGACGGCACAGAAATTCAGCTTTTCTAGGGTAAGGAAGTGCCCTGGGAAGCAGGAAGTTTGTGTGTGTGAGGGAGCTATGTAGTAGACTAAGGAGTGCCTTGCACATGTAAAGCACATACTCTATCTATAAAGTACACCCAGCACCGTCTCCTTGCTTTGTTTCAAATTCATGGCTTTTTTGTTTTGTTTTGTTTTTGTTTTTTTGCTAGAGTGAGACTTGGCTTAGGTTTGTTCAGTTGTATAATTGTGTGCAATGAAATTTATGCTTTGGGGTTGTAGAACTTCAGTCTTTTGTGATGATTTTTTTTTTTGTCCCCTAAAACTAAGACTGAGGTCTGTACATTTATATAATGTGAAGTGAGTAAATCACTGTATTGATCATAAATTATTTTGTTGCCTGTTTTATTCTAATTAAAAATATTTTTTCAAACTTCAAATAATTGACCAACCGGGTATGTGAGATTTCTATCTTAGAGTTATTTTTTAGTTAACTTTTCTTACCTGTGTATGCATGCCATGATGTGTGTGACTTGCATGTGAGGACCTTGCAGGATTCTTTGTTCTCCTCCTTCTCCTGTGTGGTTATCAGAGATTTAATTCAGGTTATTAGGCCTGCTGCCAGCCTTGAAGTTTCTCTCCTAAACATTTGTCTGATAGCAGTTAAATACCTGTCAGTGTACTTTTACAGTAGAGATATGATACCTATTTTAAATAAATATTTCAAAAGTAATGTTTAATAGTTTTGGAACATGAATTTTCTTACAAGCTATATCCTAAAACGGTCTCATAGGTTTTTGGACCCGAAACTTCACAGAAAGAGTTCTTTCAGGGTTGCATTATGCAGCCAGTAAAAGACCTCTTAAAAGGACACAGTCGACTGATCTTCACATATGGGCTGACCAATTCTGGAAAAACATATACATTTCAAGGTAAATATTTATTTTGACTAGTAAAGAAAAAGAACCGTTAATTTAGTATTTTCCCAATTATACAGTAGTATTTCCATCATATAGTCCATGTTTTTTAATTTTACTATATATAATCACATTTCTTCTTCCCTAGATCCTATATCTGCTCTGTTCTCCAATTCATGACCTCATTTTCTTTAATTATATATATATATGTGTGTGTGTGTGTGTGTGTGTGTTTGTGTGTGTTTGTGTCTTAGAGCCTCTATTATTGTAAAGAGAAACCATAACCACAACACTCTTATGAAGGAAAGTATTTAATTGGGGTTGGCTTACAGTTCAGAGGTTTAATCCATTATCTTCATGGTGGGAAACATGACAGTGTGCAAGCAGACATGGTGCTGGATAAGGAGCTTGGAGTTTCCACATTCAGTTTAGCAGGCAGAAAGAAGAGAACTGTCTTGAGCTTCTAAGACCTCAGAGCCCACCTTTACAGTGACACACTTCCTTCAGTAAGGTCACATCTCTTAATGATGCTACTCCCTATGGTCCAAGCATTCAAACACATGAGCCTGTAGGGTCATTCCAGGCCATTCCTATTCAAATGACCACAATATATGAATAAATATACAAACATAGCCTACCGAGTGTTAAATATTGTTTATATGTGTATGTTTTTAAGACCTAAAAACAAGTTAATGTAGAGAGTATTGGAGCTGGAGGTATTGGTGCACTCCTTAATTCCTAGCACTTAGGAGGCAGAGGCAGGCTGCTCTTTGAGTTCCAGGACAGCCTCACCTATGTAATGTGTTCCAGACTAGCCAGAGCTAAATAATGGGGCCTTATCTCAGAAAACAAAATGAAAGTATTGGTTTCATTTTGCCATTTTTGTGTATATATGTCACTATATTTGTTTTCTCGTCCCCTACTTTATTCACGCCCCATGCCTTCCTTTTCTCGTCTCCTTCCTCCTCTCAGTAGTCTTTCTGCTTGCATGTATATATCATAGATATATGATACATATCTTCATAGTTAAATATATTCTAGCCCCGCTTTTGCTTTCTCTTCCTTCATTTCTCTTCTTCACTCTCACAGTTCTTTTCCTACTTTAGGGAACTCTCTTTCTGGATTTAAATCTAGATCTGCATAGGAGAGGAAACACATACACTTAATTTCTACCTTTGGCTCATTTTCCTGAACACTGATGTCCTTCTTTTGCTGGACAAGCACTTTACAATTATACCACCTCCCAGCTGTTTTCTATCATTTTCTTGTCCTAACTCTCCCTCTCAGCCTGGTTACACAGAGACAGCTTCTAGATAGCCATCTTATCTGGATGTGTTGCTGTGAAATTATTAAAAAAAAGAAATGCTTTCTTTTAGCCTACACTAGATCTGGTACCTCAGTGCCCCAAGGTATCTGTTAGACATCTTCATCTCAGTCAGCAGAGCCTCTCACCCGCTCTGCTCCATCCCATATCACACTGCCCATGACTTCTGTCTGAGCCTGGCAGCAGTCTCTACCCATCCAGTTCCCAAGGCAGGCTGCCACCATGCCAGAATCCGTGGTGGCCCAGTGTCTCCAGCCGCCACATCTCTTGAACTTAAATCACCACATGAAAGAACACACAACAAATAACCTCTGATCCAATTGATAAGATATAATTGCCCACCTAAACATACAAAGCCCTGCACACATCCATCCCTAAAGAACATTCATAACAATCCGTAAATGTGCAGAGAGGAGTCTTAACATCTGCCTCCATGTTTTCTCTGTGGCTTCCTCTGCCTCCTTTCCAGTCTCCTCCTCTCTCTAAAACTCCTCCTGCCCATCCTTCCTTCTTGTCCAATGACAGACCTCGTTCTATCTTGTACCTGCTTACACCTGCGTGATGACATCATCCTACATGGATGCCCTCAATTTTTTAAAACACGTCCCATATATATTGCTGATGATATTTTATTCAAATATATGTATAAACTTTTTTATACATATAATAGAAAGTAAAATGATGTTGAAAAATAAGATATGCTTTAGAGAATTAAGCACGGAATAAATGAGAAACTACTTTTATTTTGTGTAATTAAGGATGATAGGAAACTATGTTAGGGCTAGATCTGAATAAAATTTTTGGGTATTGAATCAGAGTATGTTGACAATACAGTAAAGACTAAAATGATAGAAACCTGAATAATTCCTTTACTTCTTGCACTTTTCCTTTTTTCTGTTGCTTATTAAATAGTGTAAAAGGAGCTTTTTTAATCCAAAACAGTTGCCTTTGTCCTATTCTTTTATAGGCACAGAAGAAAACATTGGCATTCTGCCTAGAACACTGAATGTATTGTTTGATAGTCTTCAGGAAAAACTCTATACGAAGATGAGCTTCAAACCACATAGATGTAGAGAATACCTACAGTTGTCATCTGATCAAGAGAAAGAGGAAACTGCTAACAAAAATACATTGCTGCGACAAATTAAAGAGGTACACCAGTATTTTAGTACATAAAATATAAAACTCATGAAATGTTTTTAACCTTTCAGGATAATTTTAGCTTGTATTATAATCTAGTTTTGTTCATACTAGTTTTTGTTTTTGAAAAAATATGTAAGGCAGCAAATAGCAATACTAAGCAATACTAGTAAATGATACTGGTCTTTTGTTATAGAATTAGTATTGTACTCTGAAAATATGAAATGCTATGAAAAAGTATGAAGTAATTTGAAAATAATACAAAGAAAAGAATTTAAAGAAAAGGCTAAGAAATGAAAAGCGATTTTATAACAGGCTCCCTACTTAGCTTAGCTGACCTCAATTTGCAATGTTCCTGCCTCCGTGTCCTGGGTGCTACACTAACTGGGTGCACCACACACCTGCCTGACGAGAGAGCTTTGTCTCTGAATGATACACACATATGTAGAACCTTCAGATTTTACTTTTCTGATACTGGTTATTTGAACTATATTCTTGCTTCCCCTATTTTACATACAGAATACAGTTTTCTTTTATACAGAAGTGAAATACTATTCTTTAAAAAATAACCTAGTTTCTCATTTAGCCTGACTTAAATCTCTTAGTACTCTATCATTGTGTCTATTAACAGTTAAGTTTGTGTGGTCAACTTATTTCCTCTAAAAAAAATTAGGTTAAAAACTAATTTCATATTGGTGAACTTACTATAGTCAGTGCTTCAGTGAGTGGATGTTCCATTTCAAATATATTTCCTGTTACTTTCTCTAAATTGAGTTCAAGAGTGAGCAGTTTCTCTTCCTTTTATGGACACAATCTCACTATACAGCCTTGCTTGCCCTTGACTCAGTCTGCCTGTCCTACTCCCTGGTGTTGGGATTACAAGCGTATGCCCAACACTTGGCCCTGAGACTGATTTACTAGTCTGTAGGTAGACGCCTAAACGATGGTCTCAGTTCAGCCTTTGTTTATGTTTCTTTACGAACGAGGTAATTGCGCACCTTAGAATTTTTCCTGTGAAATTTCAGGTGTTTGTTGCCATTTGATTTATTCGTTTTAAAGAACTCATTTGTTAAAATAAGTCATAAGGGCTGGAGATTTTGTGTGGTGGTAGAAGGCTAGCCTAGCATGTATGAGACACTCAGGCCAATCGAGCAAAACACACAAAAGAGTTAAATGCACTAGTAATGGCTTATAACTTTTCTAGACTGTCATTGGCTTCTCTTTTGTATATTTTGCTTTTTATTAAATATGTATACAACACAGTATCTGGTTCTGTCAAGGTTGTAGGAAAACTTAGATAAGTCTCTTTTCTCAACTGTTTGGGCCATGGGGATCTATCTCACTTAGGGCTTCAGACTTGGCAACAAGTACCTATACCCTCTTAACCATTTCACAGGAAGTTATCAATATTTTCAGCTAGTGAGGGCCTTTTTGTTGGTGGGGACTTAGTACAGAGTCCCAAAGTGATCTAGTGCTCACATGGCAGGTACAGAGCCAAACAGATTTTTATAGCTCACTGATTCTGAGATAAACCATTAATCCACTGCTTAATAATGGATTAATCCACGAGGCCAGAGCCCTTGTGATTTAATCACTTTTTTTTCCCCCTCAAAATTGAAACCGGGTTCTCACTGCAGCTATGGCTTGGAGCTTGCTATGTAGACCAGGCTTGCTTTGAACTCACAAAGACGTGCTTCTAACTGCCAATGTTGAAATTAAAGGAGGGAACCACTGTGCCTAGTCTATCACCTCTTAATTCACAATGGGGATTACTTTTTGATATAAACCTCAGTGGGAATATTCAAACCATAATACAGACTGGTAAATAGAAAGATGAATACATAGTATGCTATGGAGGGGACTGTTTTATGGAAGATCATACTTTGTTTCAAAGAATCTTCAAATGAGTTTATCTTCTGTCTTTCTAGATTTTAAGTTTTCAGATATTTTCACTGTTAAAGATTAAAAGCGGGAGGGGATGTTTGCCGGAAACCAGGAAAGGAATAACACTCGAAATGTATATAAGAAATACTCAAGTTAATAAAAAAAAAAAAAGATATTTGTAAAAATAGAAATAATGGCATAGAATTAATAAAAAGCTCTATTTTATGAAAATTACAAAAAAAAAGATAAAAAGCTATTAATTTGTTTTAATTAGAACTTTCAAAATAGTAATGATTTTCCTCTTTAAGACTTTAGGAGTAATCATCAGTTTGGTCTGGTAACATGTGCCTGTAGTTATAAGTTATTCCAGATCCTAAGGCAGGTGGATTTCTTGAGTCCAGGTATTTAGTGGCAGCCTAGAGAACACAGTGAGGATCCTCCTTTACCTCTATACTTTTAAAGACTTCTATTTTATTTTATGTATGAGCATTTGTTTGTATGTATGTATGTATGTATGTATGTATGTATGTATGTATGTATAACATGTACATGCCTGGTGCCTACAGAGGCTAGAAGGCAGCTTTGGATCTCTTAGAAGTGGAATTAGAGGTAGTTATGAGCCACAATAGTGCTGGGAACCAAATCTGGGTCCTCTGCAACAGAAGCCAATGCCTTTAACAAGTGAGCTGTCTGTTCAGTTTTAACTCCATCCTAGATCCTATTTCATACTTACAGCTGGTCAGAACAGAGAAGAAGTGTCAGTGTAATGCTTAGCTACAATAAAAACCTCTAGTACACCTTCCTCTCCAAAGAGCAGGACCGATTTTGGAAGAGAGAACAGAAAAATGATAAGCACCAAAGTTTGGAGAGGACCAGAAGTAATATCTTCTGGATATGACAGGACCTCTGTACTCACCAGTTCACATCAGTGTGGACAGGACCTCTGTACTCACCAGTTCACATCAGTGTGGACAGGACCTCTGTACTCACCAGTTCACATCATGGTGGACAGGACCTCTGTACTCACCAGTTCACATTAGTGTGGCAGGACCTCTGTACTCACCAGTTCACATCATGGTGGACAGGACCTCTGTACTCATCGGTTCACATCAGTATGGATACCTGAATAAGATTAAGCTAGTCAAGACATTAGCACAATTGGGAAAGGGGGTTCATGAGCCCCCACCAGAGGAGTTGTGGACAATTAATGTCTTTTTGGGGGAAGGAAAACCAGTATTCATTAAGAGTGGGTTCCATAAACAGTCAATCATGCTTAAGTGGATAGCCCCACACCCAAAGGTATATGTATAGCACAAATTGGAATCGAAAGAAATAAAAATAAGTTTAAGGGGTAGGGATGTGGCTCTTTGTTAGTATTTGTTTACTATTCACATAGCTCTATGTTCATGCCCTAGCACTGCATAAAACTAGGCGTGGTTCATATACCTGTAGTCCTAGCAACTAAGAGGTAGAGGCAGGCAGATCAGAATTTTAAGGGCATCCTGTGGTATATAACATTAGCAACTTTGAAGCCATCCCGGGCTTCATAAAAACCTGCCTCAAAAAACCAGACCAAACCAAACCAAGTCATTGTATATCAACTATATTAAACATCTATCAAACTTGTATATGTAATTTTTAATTATAGATAAAAGCATATTACAATATAAATTAAATGTAGGGAAAATAATTAAATGGGCATATTTATATATTTGCAGTTATTTCTGGTTGGCAGATATAAAACAAGGTATTCTTATTTGATACTTTGCCAAATTTCTTATTATTGTTTAGCTAGGTAAAAAGGTATAAGTAGAAATCAATGAATTAAGTATTTGAAAGGTTATGAGTTTGTAGCTTAATTGGATTGGAGATTAAACTCTTAGTTATTTAGCTTTTAACAAAAAGTGTTTTTAAACTTTGCTCTTTCTTTTTAGGTTACCATACATAATGACAGTTATGACATTCTTTGTGGTAAGGATTCTTTTCTCACTTACGTTCATTTGCTTGTCTTGAAATTTCAGAATCACAGTGTTGATTTTTTTGATCATGTAGTACCTACAAAATGTTTCAAAGCTGTGTGAACTGTGAGTAGCTGTAAGGTTTCATTTACATTTAGTATCATGTCTTTTCTCTGACTCTGACTTTAATATTGAGAATTAGAATTAGAGAATTCTTATTTTTCTTGGTAAGTTGCATTAATTTGTATTTGATTCTTTCTTCAAAAGTATGATTAAAAGAAACGAAGCTTTGATTGCCACAGACATTTGTTTGATCCCTAAAATGTTTCAATGGAGATAGATGGTAAAGAGATTAAAGATTTTAGGAGTTGTGATCTATATATTTCTGTTTCATACTTAGCCAAGGTCTTAATTTTATGCCTTTTATTGTTATAGGACGCTTAACAAACTCTTTGACTATCCCAGAATTTGAAGAATCCATGAACAATTGTGACCAATCTAGCCTCAATGTGGATAATATAAAATATTCAGTGTGGGTTTCTTTCTTTGAGATTTACAATGAAAGTATTTATGATTTGTTTGTTCCTGTGTCCTCTAAGTTGCAAAAGAGAAAAATGCTACGCCTTTCCCAAGATGTAAAGGGCTATTCTTTTATAAAAGGTATGTTAGCGACCATTTTAATTTTAGTGTTCCAAAGTTGCCTGTTAGTTTTTGTGATAGTTATGGGCAATAAAAAGGGAAAATTTTTTAATTAATTTTTTTATCCATTATTAACCGAAAGAAAATGAGTTTGTGCTTTGGAAGTATTTTTGTTATGTTTATTATAATTGAATTGAATCAGGGTCTAGCCTGATTGATTTGCTTGAATGTAAATTATATTCTTGGAGATAGAATGTTTACACTATTTACCTTGTATTTGTATTTTACTTTGTATTTGGAACTGTTCATCGTTGCTAGTCCTTCATGTGTGCTTGGGGAACTTAAGTACTAAGTATCTTTGTAGCCCAGGTTACATGTCCTGTGGAATAAGGAATAGTTTCAGTTGGTGCTCTAGGATGTGTGACCAGAAGGAAGACTTTATGTGCTACTAGGAAAATACTTTGTGAGGATTATACTGGAACACAATGTTATATTTTCTAAACTAGTGCGTATCTTATTTATTTGTCAAGATCTGCAGTGGATCCAGGTATCTGATTCTAAAGAAGCATATAGACTCTTAAAACTAGGAGTGAAGCATCAGAGTGTTGCCTTCACAAAACTGAACAATGCTTCTAGCAGAAGGTAAGTCTTGAACCCTTGTGTACACTCCTGAGACGGCACAGTCGTCTGTGCAAATGTAAGAGCTAATTTTAGGTGGATGTGACCAGTAGGGTCTCTGAAATGTACTGTGAATTTGTAGGCATGAAAACTACCTGTAGATAAAAGTACCAGTTGACTTGTGTGGGGATATTAATTAGGTTTTCCAAAATGCAGGATGTTTCTGTAAATGTCGGTGCCCTGGATCATTTTCCCAGTTGCTTATCGTGGTGGCCTTTTCTTTATGCCGTATCCTAATATGTACTGTTTGGAAATGATTCGGGCCGTACTCTCAGGGGTTAATTAAGGAAGAATGTTTGATGAGTGGGGTTTGGAGGTAGGAGACACAGTAAAGTTTATCAGTGAAATGCATAAATTCTTTCTCTTAAGGAAATGCCCTGTCTCTACACTGATATGGACATGATGTGATAATGTCATGTACAGTAGTGTGTATGGGGCAGATTTATGCTTTGCTTTAGGTATGTTTTCAAAGAATGTAGCTATCTATATATGCCAGCAATTTCACTAATAGTATGACCTCTGCCAGGACAGTCCTGTTTGTTCCTGTAGTGCTGGAGGCTGAGTCCAGTTCTTACACGCACTGGGCACGCATTCTTCTGACCTACATCCGTCTCCAGCCATCAGTTTACTTTTTATTTTGAAACAGGGCCCCATTCAGTAGCCCAGGCTGCCTTGAACTTTAGATCTGTTTGATTTATCCCCAGGAGTAGCTGCATATTGAATCTTATTACACATGATTTTATTAATAATTTATAGAAATTGAAGTGTCAAGAGGGGACGGTTTGGGGGATTTGGAGTTGGGCAAGTGCTGACTTGATGCGAGATGGTGGGTGTAGGTGGGAGTGGTGTGTGGGGTTGACGTGGCTGGCAGGGAGATGCAGCAGCGTATCTGAGGCGGATGATAGAGAAACTGGTGTGAAGAGGTGCAGTTTTAGATCTTGTCTCTGGTAGAGTGGGATGCTAATACTTGGTCTTTGTGTTCCTCTTTAGTCACAGCATATTCACTATTAGAATATTACAGATAGAAGACTCGGAAATACCTCGTGTAACACGAGTTAGTGAGTAAGTTGAACATTTTTTAAATTGTAGTTATTTTGAAACATTTTGAGAAGTTTTACAGTAACCTTTTTTGGGGGGGTTGATTTAGATTGTCTTTATGTGATCTCGCTGGTTCAGAACGAAGCATGAAGACACAAAACGAGGGTGAAAGGTTAAGAGAGGCTGGGAATATCAACACTTCTTTACTGACTCTGGGAAAGTGCATCAATGTTTTGAAGAACAGTGAAAAGTCAAAGTAAGTGTTGTTAGTATAAATATCAAAATCTTTAACTTTGCTTTCTTTAGAAAGTACTTTCTAAAAATGCATGCATGCATGCATTCTCTCTCTCTCTCAAGAAGATCTCTGTGATGTTGTTTTTGCATCTCAAACATGTGTGTGTGTGTGTGTGTGTGTGTGTGTGTGTGTGTGTGTGTGTGTGTGTTTAAGTCAGGGTCTCATGTAGCCCAGGGTGGCCTTGAGCTCAGTATGTACTAAGGATGACCCCAAGCTTGTAGTCCTTCTTCTTCCACCTTTCAAGTGGGATTACAGATGTGCACCACCATCATGCCTCTTCATGGGGTGCTTGAGATTGAACTCAGGACCTTATGTGTGCTAGGTAACCACTCTGTCAGCTGAACTTCATACCAGCCTTGAAACTATGATATTCTTAAGTAATATATTTTGTGCATTCTTGTAGATGTGATAGGCTTGCTTCTGCATTAATTATCTTTTTAGGCTGATTAAATAATAGATTAATTAGCTTCACAATGTTAGTCAAGCAATTTTATAGTATGGGCTGTAAAATTACTCTATTTTGGGGAATACAGTTGAGTTAACCAAATTTTATTAGCAACACAACTTCAAGGGAGTGTATTTATTTCTGTAGTATTGAAAGTCAGCTCTGGGACCTGGCCCATCTTAGGCAAGAGCTCTCATACTGAGCCATATTCATAACCCTACATGAAATGTATTTTAACTTGCTGTGTTTTCAAAATTTCCTGTAGGATTCAACAACATGTGCCTTTTCGAGAAAGTAAACTGACCCACTATTTCCAAAGCTTTTTTACTGGAAAGGGGAAAATATGTATGATCATCAATATTAGTCAGTGTTGTTCTGCCTATGATGAGACACTCAATGTACTGAAGTTCTCAACTGTTGCACAAAAGGTGAGTGTATTTAGATCTGTGCTAAATGTATGAACATCTCATAGAGCCCTCATGCTTGTCTTGGAAGAGCTAGTGTTTTGGGATTTGTTTGCTTTTTTTTCCCTGTAGCCTAGCCTGACCTAGCAATCCCCCTACAGAAATCCCCCATGCCTTTGCTTGTTCAGTGTGGAACTGCAGGTGTGTGCCACCATGCCTGGGTAATGGTTCTGTGAAATAATAGTTTGTGTCTGTTACTCTAAGACTAGGAAATACTTGAAAATGAAATTGTAATTGTTGAACTAACTATAAAAACATGAAAATTTGAGCTTTGTCCCTGAAAGGAGTAAAATGACCTTTGCTATTAGTATTAGTGATAGACTATGGATTCATGGTAATTATGGGATGAATTGTTCACTCTGCTGCTCATCTGCTTATGAGTGATGGCTGTTTCTGCCAGACAATACAGAGAGCATAGAAAGGTGTGTCTGCCTACAGATTGCATGCAAAGTAGACATTTCTTACCATAAGGTTCATTTAGTGATGCTAATTCCTTTTTTAAATCTTTGCCTGGCTTTAGTATTGAAATTGTCATCTGACTTACTTTAGAAAGTTAGGCTCACACCGTTAACCCTAGCACCGGCAGGCAGAGGCAGATAAGTTCCAGGTAGGCTGATGCTATCTGGTGAGAAACTCTCAAAATAAAAAGTTTTCTTCCTTTTCTCTTGTAAAAGCCATGTTGGATATTTTAACAGGTCTATGTTCCAGATACTTTAAGTTCTTCTCAAGAGAAATCGTTTGGGTCTACCAAATCTTTACAAGATGTATCACTAGGCAGTAATTTGGATAATAAAATACTAAATGTAAAAAGAAAAACTGTTTCATGGGAAAATAGTCTGGAAGATGTGGTTGAAAATGAAGATTTGGTCGAGGACTTAGAAGAAAATGAAGAAACACAAAACATGGAAACTGAACTTATAGATGAAGATATTGATAAGCCGTTAGAAGAAGGCGGAGTCTGCACAGGTCACGAGAAGAACAAGGTAGCATTAAGGACCCTGCTTGGCTCATTTGTTTTGAAGTTAGATATCATTCCTGATGCCCTCTCTTTGAGAGAGAGAGAGAGAGAGAGAGAGAGAGAGAGAGAGAGAGAGAGAGAGAGTGTGTGTGTGTGTGTGTGTGTGTGTAAGTGATCATGTGAGTATGTGCATGTAGAAGTCACAGGTCAGTGTCAGTGTGTGTGTGTGTGTGTGTGTGTGTGTGTGAGAGAGAGAGAGATTGTTGGGTGGGGGTGGTATTCAAACTCTTTTTTTTTTTTTTTTTTTACCATGGGCATAGAAGTTTAATCCATTTCTCATACAAGGAGGTAACAGTAAGTAGTAGATATGGCTTCAAGGGACCTCATGCACGTGTCTGAACTCTTGAACTCCTGTCCTCAGGCTTGTATAGCAAGAATGTTATCTTCTGGGTCATATTCCTTTCCCTAACAGGCCTGGAATTCACAGATCACCTGCCCTTTTCTTCTGAGTGTTGAGATTACAGCCTTGGGTTACCATGCCCAGTGAATAGTACATTTCAATCCAACCTCTACCATTTATGTTCTCTGGGTATGAAATGTGGTGCTATCAATCTCAAGGAAATAAAAAAAAAAAATGACTACTAAGCAGTTCTTAGTGGAAGATAAGTGTCTGTGTTTTTACAGTAGTTTGTTTGCCAGACAGTGAAACATCCTTTGTAGGTCTGTCCTTAAGATAAAGACTCTTCTTGGGTAGGTCTGTTCTAAAATGTGGAGAGTCCCACTTGGATTTTCAGGTTAAGGACTCTTTTTTGCTAAACTATCAGTAGCATTAAAAAGGATAATATAATTGACTAAATTATAATAGCTATCTTTGAGCAGTCTGATAATATTTCTCTTGGGATTTCCTTTTTTCTATGAAGTATTTGTGCTTATTTTAGAAACTGTTGGATTTAATAGAAAACTTGAAAAAAAGACTAATAAATGAAAAAAAAGAAAAGTTAACATTGGAATTTAAAATCCGAGAAGAAGTGACACAGGAATTCACTCAGTATTGGAGCCAAAGGGAAGCTGATTTTAAGTAAGTTATTTCTTCATGATGCGGCAAGAATTGAGATTTATTTATTTAATAGCTATTTCTTAATTTATATTATGTGATTTTTGAAAGCAGTGACTATACAAAAGATGTTACATATGATTAAACTTCTCTCTTAATGGAATTACTTTGTTTTAAAGGGAAACACTTCTTCATGAACGGGAGATATTAGAAGAAAATGCTGAACGTCGCTTAGCAATTTTCAAAGATTTGGTTGGAAAACATGGTGAGAGTCAAGATGAACCAGCAAGCAGAATTTGTACCATGGAACTTGAAACTGAAGTATGTCATTGAAAATATTAAAAATAATGAGGATTTTGGTACTAGAATTTAATACCCAACATCAATGATGAAAAATGCTAAAGTTAGAATATATTACTGTTTAAAATTAAAACGATACTTTTTGTCTTTATTGTGATGAGGCACGCATTATTGAGAATTAGTAAATAGGAATTTTTGGATTGTATTTCTGAGACAGTGCTCATATATAGCCCATGCTGTCTGGAACTCCATTTTTCCTGCCCTGGCTTCCTGAGTACTGAGATGACAGTAGTGTGTCACTTTGTTAGATATACAGATAGTTTAAACGGAATGAATGTTTTTAGAACCACATTTTTGTGGCATTTGTTTCCATTTCAGGGTTTTTTAAGTCGTTGTATTGCTTGTAGGCAGTAACAGTCATTTTTGTTGGCTTAAAGAATACTCCTTTCAGAAATGTCTTAAAATTTATGATGGAAAATTAAAGATGTAAAGGAGCCTTTAAAGGGTCCTTACTTAATTGATCAATGAAAACAGAAACACTTACTTATGAAAAGGCCTGCCTTTGTTAGAAAGTAACTCAGGGGAAGTTGGTAGCATTGCTGCTCCCAGGGAAGCTGATGAGCTTTTCCAAGGGATCGCTTGAGTTCTCTCTGAGTGTGTGCTGTGCTTTGTCTCTCAACCATGGGATGCCCTGGCCACAGCTCTGGGCTCTCTGCCACTTCATCCTGGTGTGATGTGACAGGGTTTGGAATGTGGACGTAGGTATGAAATGGAGGAATGCCACATAAGCCTCCATATGTGAATTAGGTGATCAGATTGCTCTGTGAAGAGAGTATAAGATTTATGATATATATATTTGTATTCTATGTTTTTTAGAAAATGAAAATTAAGACACAAAAGTTTGTATAATTGCGATGGGGGGGTGGTGTCATGTAATTTAAAGAATCCTTAAGGTTATGTCCTCATGTAGTGAAGTCCACTGTTAATGTTAGACATGTGATTTTTGTTATTTCTAGGAATCTCATAATTATGTAGGAGTTGAAGATATTTTTGATTCTCTTGAAGATGATGTCACTGATATTAAGAAACAGGCCGAACTTGCTCATTTGTATATTACATCTCTTGTTGATCCCCAGGAGGCTATTGCTTGTTTGCAGCTAAAGTATAATCAAGTTAAAGCAGAATTAGCTGAAACTAAAGAAGAATTAATTAAAGCCCAAGAAGAGCTAAAAAATAGAGAGAGTGGTAAGTGCATGTATTTTACACTTATTTGGGTTTTATGAATACATAAAAAGCTGTTGGTGAGTATTGAGATTTGGGCCACTTTTTAACTGTAGTATTTTAGAGTTTTACTGCTGTGAACAGACACCATGACTAAGGCAAGTCTTCTAAAAGACAACATTTAATTGGGGCTGGCTTACGGGTTCAGAGGTTCAGTCCAGTATCATCAAGGTGGGAGCATGGCAGCATCCAGGCAGGCATGGTGCAGGAGACGCTGAGAGTTCTACATCTTCATCTGAAGGCTGCTAGCAGAAGACTGAGTTCCAGGCAGCTAGGATGAGAGTATTAAAGCCCATACCCACAGTGACACATCTTCTCCCACAAGACCACACCTTCTAATCCTGCCACTCCCTGGGCTGAGCATATACAAACCATCCCATTCCACTCCCTGGCCCATAGGCTTGTTCAAACACATGAGTCTGTGGGTATAAACATAGCATAAAGGAAAATACATCTAGTCCAACTTCAAATGTTCCCATAGTCTATAGCAGTTTCAACAATGTTAAAACGTCCAAAGTTTAAAGTTTCTAATGATGTCCATCCAGTCACTTAACTGTAGTCCCCAAATCAAGACAGGAAACCAGCTCCAAACTCTACATCTCCATGTCTGATGACAAAGTGGTCTTCAAATTTCCAACTCTGTTTTCATCTTTGTTCACTGCAACAGACTTCTTTCTCCTGGGCTGGTTCCACTCCCTGTTGGCAGCTTTCCTCGGCAAATATCCTGTGGCTCTGGCATCTCGAAAATCTTGGGGTCACCAAGGCAACTTCAGTATTACAGCTTCTTGTTTCTATGTGTGGGATCCTCCAAAGGACTTGCATCACTTCTCCAGCTCTGCCCTCTGTAGCACTCAAAGCTCAGGTTGATCCACTCCACTGCTGCTGCTGTTCTTGGTGATCATCCCATGGTACTGGCATCTCCAATACGCTGGGGTCTTCTACTGCAACTAGGTTTCACCAATAGCCTCTCATAGGCTTTTCTTCATGGTGTCATGCCTCAAATGACCCCTTCAGTCCTGGGCCATCAATTGTAATGCAGGCTGCACTTTTACCACTGGCCTTCTATGGCTTTTCACAGGGCCAAGCCTCAGTTGCTCTTCATGACCCCTTCATCCCTTCAAAACCAGTACCACGTGGGTGATCCTTACACATTACCAAGTTCAGCTGCAGCACGAGGTACAACCTTGGCTATCTCTGGGACACAGCTTTTTTGTGCTCTCAGTAAAGACTTCCTAGAACATTTCAATTCAGTGATGCTTAATTGTCCCACTAGTCTCCCTCTTCACTGTAAATCCAGAGACACATGTCCAAAGATGCCAGTTCTGATGCTTGCTGGAGCTGTAACATGACCCCCTTGTTCTATTATCTTATCACCAGCTTCCTCTTTTCCTACTCCCTCACTACCTCAGCTCCGCTGTCCTGGATCTTGCTCTGTAGATTGACCTTGAACTCAGATCTGCATGCCTGTCTTCTGGGATTAAAGGTGTGTACCATCATGCCTGGATTTAAGCTTTCTTCACCTAGACCTTGCTCTGTCCCAGGCTGGACTTCAACTCAGAGATCTGCTTGGCTTTATCTCGTGGGATTAAAGGCGTGTACCACCATGGCTGGATCTAAATTTAGCTGAGAGGAGTCTTGCTATGAGGTCATTACTGTCTTAATTCAATGGGATTCAGCTCCACCTCACTTCCTGGTGTCATTTAGTTGGGGCTGGCTTACAGGTTCCGAGGCTCAGTCCCTTCTTATCAAGGTCCAAACATGGCAGCATCCAGGCGGGCATGGTGCAGGCAGAGCTGAGAGTTCTCCATTCATCTGAAGGCTGCTAGCAGAAGACTGACTTCCAGGCAGCTAGGATGAGAGTCTTAAAGCCCAAAGCCACAGTGACACAGCTACTCCAACAAGGCCACACCTTCTAATCCTGCCACTCCCTGGGCCGAGCATATGCAAACCATCACGCGTAGTGACCAGAAAATGCTTTCAGCTACATAGCAAAGCTCATTATATTTACCATTTGTTTTGTGGTTTACTACTGTAAATTCATTATTTTTAAAACTGGGCAGATGGCTCAATAAAGTTGGTGCCATGTAGTAAGACCTGAGTTTGAGTCCCCAGACTGTACAGAACAAGCTAGACATGATGGCATGTGTTTGTAATCCCAGTGCTAGGGACATGGACAGAGACAAGTCTTGGAACTTGATGACTAGCCAACCTTGCTTAATTAAGCACAAGCTCAGATAGACACTGTGGCTCACAGGAGAAAGGAGGGCAGTGCTTAAGGAAGGACATTTTGAGGTTGACCTCTGTCCTCTACAAGTACACATGAGTACACGACCCCCATGTTTAGATAGGTGTGCACATACACAAATACAATAGCTAAAGGAGTGTTTGTTATTAGGAAAAACTTCTTAAAATGAGAGCAAATAAACAGAAGCAACCCAGAGATAAAACAAGAGTCTTTATAAGAAAGCATAGAGTTGTAAAGCAGTTAAATTTGTTTATTTATATTTTTTGTGAAAACTTTTCATAGAATAATTGAGGAGAGGGTCATGTCTGTGGAATGGTTTAAAATAGCCTTTTGAATTGATACTTCATTTGACCTTTAAGGAGGAAATCACACAGGCACACATGCACGAATGCATGCATGCATGCATAGTGGCGTTTGGGTTTTAAGAGAGGTGAGGCCTTCCATCCTTTATGTGAGAAAGAAGAGAGATAGAAGATAGCAAGGTGTCTTGTGAAGTGGACCAGTCAAGCGCTACCTATTTGTTCTGTGTGTCTACCGTGTTTCTACTTTTTAGCCTGTGCCTGTCAGTTTGCTCCAAATTTTGAAAGTGACTTTCTGAAACATCATTTTGTAGTTTAATATAAGCATGGACAAAGGTCTTTTTCTGAATTTCATGTTATTTAATAGCCTGTGTTTCACGTGGGGTTCTTTTTGTTGTTAGACGCTTAGCTTTTTTCTTATACATGTTCTTTATCTTTACAGACTCTCTGGTTCAGGCACTCAAGACATCAAGTAAGGTAATTTAAACTTTACTTTGTCTTGATAAGACAAATAAAGTGGAATGAATTATATGCTTATTTTAAAATATTTTGAAAAGTGCTATAAATGAAGGTACTGTGAAGAATGCAGAGGCTGGGGCTGGACAGATGGGTCCACTAGTTCACAGCGAGCCACATCCAGTTGGCAGCACCTCCGTCAGGTGGCTCATAGACTGCACATGACTCAAGGTCTACAGGACTCAGAGCATCTGGCCTCAGAGGGCACCTGCCCTTATGTGCTCGTGTATACACACATGCGAGTGCACACACCTCGTCCTCACTTTCATACACATCCACAGATCTTTCTCACTGACATACCTATACACATGCACAGTCAATTGCAAGTAAAGGTAAATGTCTAAAAGCCACTCAGCACTGTCGTCACCTGTATACTGCTTCTCAGTGACGGTCATGAGACTTCCTTCAAACTTTTTGATTTATGCATATGTAGAACTTCCATTCTTTAAAAGTTCTAAAAATGGGATTATATCTTTGGTCTTATTGAATAATCTTGAATTAATTCTGTCACTACATACTAGATTATATTCTCTTAGTAGTGTGTTATGTTGATTTGCTGCATTAACCAGTGTTTATAAATTGCCTAGTGGTTTTATATGTGGGGTGGACCAAGCACTGTAGAGTTTGACCAGAGGCTGATTCTGCTGGATGGGCAGAGCTTGTTAACTTCAGGTCAGATAGTTACCAAGCTGGGTCCAGGTGGATTTGATGCTTAAAGGTTCAAAGACGAGATTGTAAATATGTGTGGACGGAGTGAGTTTAATGCTCAGAACTCCTCAGTTTTCCTGTCTCTTCTGATTTTAACTTAGTTATGTCTGTCTTCTGATTTTAACTTAGTTATGCTTTTAAATAGCAAAACATTTTAAGTTATGATCAGATGTGGCTAATATTTGAAGAAATAGTCAAAACAGTGTACATTATAGCAAATTTACACAATTACTTTCTAAACTAGAAAGTAGTTCTAGTTTAAAAGGATATTAAATGATCTAAAATTGAAAATAAAGCCCTCATACAATGTTTCTTCTAATTCAAGAGGAAAAAGGAAAGAACAGAAGATAACATATATATGTGTGTGTATACATACATTCTTATGTATATATGTATATACATATGCATGTACATATACACACACGTATATACATGTATATATGTATATATACTTTCCCAGGCACTCTTTTAGCTGTTTTTTATATTAACTCATTTAAATAACAATTTCATGATACAATGTAGTTTATTCCTTATCCTTTTAATATTGGGTCTTCTGTAGCTCAAAATGCTCTCTAATTTGCCATGTAGCCTAGGACTTGGACATTATGTCTTCATCTTCAATTATTGAAATAGACTTGTACCATTGTGCCACTTTTTTTTCCTAGAACTAAATGACTTGTGTAGGATGACATAGTTGAAGGTCAGGAGCAAAGATTTAAACTTAGGAAGACTGGTCTGGGTGTTCTGGTTTCTTAACTAATCTATTGTACTGGTTACCACTCTCTAAAATTTTGTCTACCTATCTAGTTTTTAAAGTCAGGACCTCAGAGTGGTGGCCTAGATTGAACTCAGATTTATGGCAGCTGTCTTGGCTTAGCCTTTCTCATGGTAGGGTTAAAAACACAAACTCTCATGCCTCACTAACATTTTGTTTAAAGCAGATGTAATATTGTGTGAGGTATGGTGGTACATGCTTATAGTTTCAGTACTTGGAGGTGGGAGGTGAAGGCGGGAGAATCAATAATATTCAGTTAGCCTAGGCTATCTGAGACCCTGCCTATAAAAGTAGCAATAGTAAAAATATATGATCATACTAGGTAATGTGTTGCTATTGGTTATTTGTTTCAGAATTGAAAAATATTCCAATGCTACATCATGTTTACATTCTAGTTTTCTCCAAATATATTTTCCAATCATTGCCATTTTCTTTTTAAAGGAAATAGTTCTGTATGCTGGTCTTTTTTTTTTTTTTTCTTTCTTTCTTTCTTTTCGGAGCTGGGGAACGAATCCAGGGCCTTGCGCTTGCTAGGCAAGTGCTCTACCACTGAGCCAAATCCCCAACCCTTGTATGCTGGTCTTTAAGATACATTCCTTTAGTTCTAGCACTGAGAAGGCAAAGGCTGGTCTCTTGAGTCTACATGAGTTCCAGGGCAACCAAACTACATAGTGAGTTGCTGCCTCTGAAAGCATAAAGTTTATAGACTGGAGAATTTAAGAGTTCTGCGGTAGAATTAAAGGAGTGGCACTGTCGATAAATTTCAGTGGCACTGTCAATAAATTGTCATCTAATGTATGAAAAACACATTTTAAGGTATTTTAAAATTTAACTTTATAAAGTGTTTTTTAATTAGTGATGTTTAAATTTTGGTTCAGACTGATATTTTAAAATTGCATATGCATCATCCAAAAGTAGTTTACATAAGAAAGGAGACTTACTTTAGCCTGCCACTGAGTTCAGTTTATTTAGTTGTACAGATCTAAATTCTTGAAAATGTATAAAAGAGGGCATTCGACTCTCATCTTTAAAACATGATGTCTTAAGTATGTGCTATATGTGAGAAGGAAACTAATAGAAAACTAATAGCACATAAACACTGGATGTCTTAGGGTTTCTGCTGGTGTGATAAAACACCATGACCAACAGCAACATGGGGAGGAAAGAATTTATTTCAGCTTTCATTTTCATATTATAGTTTATCACCAAAGGACCAAGGAAGGGAGGGCAGGAACTGATGCAGACTCTGTGGAGGAGAGTTGCTCATTGGCTCCTCAGTAGCTTCCTCAGCCTGATTTCTTATACAACCCAGGATCACCTGCCAAAGGGTAGTGGCAACGGCCTCTTTGAGATAGGGCCTATTACATCAATCATTAAGCAAGGAAATGCCTCACAGGTTTGCCCAGTGGACAGTCTGCGGGGACATTAGTTCAATTTCATATTAAGTTGATATTAAAATCTAGCCAGCACACTGTACGTTTTAACCTGGGCTAGTTGGAAGGGATTCTAAGGATATAGGAATTTGGATACATTCAGATAATGGTGGTTGGTACTGAGTTCATGGGACCAAAACATGAAATTAAATAGAATAAAATCGCTGTTTTTCATGTGTTTATTACAAGGATGTTTTCTTTAGAAAGTTATATACTATGGCCTTGAGAGTCTCTGGTGATTTTTAGCATCAAATTTCCTATTCAGATGGTCTAGGTGAAGATTATACATCTGTCCTTTAATTCTTAACAACATGGTACGTGCTTGTTGTCTTCAAAGATATAAATGCAGAGATCAGAGGACAGCATGCAGGAGGAGTCAGTTCTGCTCCTCTACCCATGGGCCTCAGAGATCCAACTTAGGCTTTCAGGCTTGTGACAAGAGTTTGCTTAGCTCTCTTGTTAGCATGAATCCTTTTTCTAAATTAGAACATCTTTGAATTATTTTCTATTACAGGGATATAAAGCAGGAAAATACTGTCACATGTAAAGTAAACTATTAGCCAAGTGTTCCTCTTTTCTTTAAAATGCTTTTTTAGGGTCCTGGAATGTTGGCTCAGTGGTAAAGACAACTTGTTCTTGCAGAAGGTCCCAGCTTGCTCCCCAGTACCCACATGGCAGCTCACAGCCATGAATAACTCAACTTCCAGGAGATCTTGATACCTTCTGACCTTTGCCAGCACCAGTCAGTCATGTGGTGCACAAACGCACATGGAGTCGAAACACTCATACATACATGTTTTTAGTGATCGTAACATGCAAGAGTGACATCTCATGGTTACTGATCAGACTCTTTGTTTTTTGACAGAAAGGTATTCAGTACCAACCATCACTCTCTGAATTATCTGAACATGATACGTTACTATATTTTAAATTCTACAACTCTGAACCTCACACATATAATGGCAAACATCCTGTTACTGAGGCATACTCCATGCTGGATGGGCCTTAATTTTTGACATATGGCCAGAGGTAGCTCTCTGTATTACACTTCATAAATATTCTTTAAATATTTTACATGTTGTTCTGACTTATGAATCTGTTCTGAGGGAAATAGCTCCTTTTAATAAGGTAAGGGCATCAGCATGAGAAACCAAAAGTGATTTCTTTCAGGCCAAACCCACCATCTACTGTCTACTAATTACTATGATAAGTTATTGGAACTAGATTAATAAAAATGTATATATGTGATACTTCGTATTTTATTTCAAAGCACGCTTTACTATTTAGTTTAAGCTTTTGATTTTCTAAAGACAGGCTATCACTGTGTTGGTCAGCTGGTCTTGAGCTTGTCTGCTGGAGCATCTTCCACAGAATTCTCCCGAGTAGTTGCAACATAAGCGTTCTCATCACAGCTGAAGCACATTCTGCCTTAGGGGGTGATTTTAGTGATGTCTATGTAACTGCTTTCTGCTGCCAGAGACTCCAGATATTTTAGGGTGCGATGTAAACAGTGCGCAAAGTATTTCAGAATTTGAGAGCAAACTGATTGAGAAGTAATGTGGGTAGTTCCTGTGTGTGTAGCTCTCCTCATGAATTGTTTTGTTTTAGGTTGATACATCTTTAATCAGCAATAAGTCAACTGGTAATGAAACAACTGAAATGCCCAAGAAGAGTAGAACCCAGACACATTCAGAAAGGAAAAGATTAAATGAAGATGGACTTCAGCTTGGTGAGCCACCAGCAAAGAAAGGTACTGGCTGTTCAGCTACCTGCAGGGTGTCTCGTAAGCAGGAAGTGACCTGACCAAGAGCAGGCTTTAGGAAGGCCTAAGCACCACAAGGGTTTGTTAGCATGCACTCACCTGTCAGGGATCTGTGTCTGTAGAATCATCTTATGTGCAGTCAGCGAGGTTTAGGTGCTGAGCTTTTGTCATTCCCTGCTTCATATTTCATTCTGTGCTTTTAATAGGTAGAAGTCACTTTCACAAAAGGGTTGTGTTTTGCCAAAGTCTGTATTCATTTTTTTTCACTCTTCATTTTTTATGCATTTGGACAAATAGAGAATAGTTGATAGATTGGGCAAAATATTACTAACAAACCTGTACTTGAGCTGTATTAAAATGCCAGAAGAAAGTCTCTTGAAAAATACTGTAAGATGAAAACGCTTTTGAAGTACTTAAAAATGATCAAATTTGTTAAAAGATAAGGGCAGATCTTTAAGATTGTAGAGTTGCTAGCCTGTTTAGAGTAAACTAAGAAATCATTAACAAAGTGTCAATTGCAAATATAGGAAAACTTTGAAAATCTGCCCAGCAGCTTTTAGGAAGGAGGGATTAGCAGCTGGATGTTGTATGTGCCCATGACCCTATGTTCAGGCCTGCATGTGTGTGGGTTTGAGGCCTTCCTGGGCTCCATATCAAACTATCAACAGAACGGTAAAATCCAAATAAAAAGATAAATGGAGAGGCTGTACCAAGGCCAAATGAGGCGCTACCAAATGTTTTACCTCTTTTTTAGAAAGGCAACATAAATTATATGTTTTTAAAAATAAGTTTTTTTAAAGATGCATTTCTTTTTATGTCTGTGAGCATCCCTGCATATATTCGTGCGTTCCATGTGTGTGCCTAGTGCCCTTCGTGGTCAGAAGAAGGCTACAGATCCGCTGAAGCTGCAGTTAGCGATGCTTGTGAGCCACGATCTGGGTACTGGAAATGGAACTTCTTGAAGAAGTACTCTTATCGCTGAGCCATCTACCCAGCCCAAGATATTCCAAATTTAAAGTTATATAAGTAATTAAAACTTATCTAGTGAGCTTTTAAGTTATCCCATAGGAAATGAAATAGGTAATCCTGGTCTGTCTTACTGCTCTGACAAATTCTGAACAGAGCGAGTTAAGAAAAGATGGGTTTATTTTGGTTCACAGTTGGAAGGTCTAGTTCATCATGAGGAAGAAGGCCTGAGCGCAGGGCCTCGAGTCAGCCGGTTACACTGCACCTGCCATCAGCAAGCAGAGATGAATATTACTGTTCAGCCTGCTTTGTCCTCCATATCCATAGAGTGGTTACCCACATGTAGGTGTATTTCCACCTCAGGGATCTTACTCTAGAATCTCCCCTCACAGCCACTAGAGTTTTGACAAAATGATAATATCCATTGGAGGACAAACAGCCTATTTAATAAATGGTGTTTGGAAAATTGGCTGTATTCTTGTAGAAGATTGAGGGCAAATCCTTATCGCTCCACCTTGCACAGAAATCTTAGCATCACACCTGAAATGCATGTCTTGCCTTTGCCTGTTCCATTGGCCAGATTATAAGCACATGCTGCCAGGCCTTTTTATGTGAGTGCTATGGATCAAACTCAGGTCCTCATGCTTGCCTGACATACACTTTACAGACAGAGTTACCTTTCTAGCCTTGATACAGAATCTCTCACTGAGACCTGGGGCTCATTGATTAGGCTAGACTCATGAGTCAGCAAGCCCCAGACATCCACTTTTCAAAGCGTTCCCAGTTCTGGGATTTCAGAAGTGTTCCTTCACACCCAGCTTTTTTCCTGTGGGTTCTTGGGACCAATCTTGGGCCTTCCTGCTTACATGGCAAGCACTTCACCAATGGAGTCTCTCATTTGACCCTGTTAGCACGAGTCTTTGAATAAGGGCCAGTAGAGCAATCTTTATCCTGGAAGCGTAGACAGTAAGCCTACAAACATGCCTTGCATTCATGTTTGGTTAGTTGAGCCCTGCATTTTTCCAGATTCTGATAGCTGTCTTGTCTCTAAAGCAAGCCTAGCTTCATCTTTATACGTATAACACAGGAACCACTAGCACTGGTTCCTTTCTCCATCTGAGGAAACAATTAGAATTTACCAGATTAATGAAAGCTGGGACTGCATGTCCTGCCTTTGATACCGTATAACTTCTGAGAATTTCAATCCCTTCTTTATATTTATCTATGAAAAAATAAGGTTTTCAGTCTGTAAATCACTAACAGTAACTTTACTTTGAAACTGTTCTTCAGGATGTACTTGGTTGCTAGAATTTCACTGTTGTGATTCCCTTTCTTATATTGTTTGATAAAGGTTGGAATTAAAGTTAAATAATAAATATTGGAATTGATCATATCAAAAGTAGCAACCATCACTTTGTTAGACCTTTTTGTCAACTTTGATCCAGAACTATACTCTTTATATAAAAGTTCTATATTCTTTTTCTTGTTAAAGTTCATTTCAGTTTTTCATCAGCAGTGTCATGCTTCTGGTGTGTTGGTTATATACAAGTTTTACTTTGTAATAACAGTAGTACCAATGTTCTCTTAAAGGGCTTATACTTAGTAGTCCACCCATCACTGAAGATCAAGACAAAAGGGAAGAAATGCAACAGTCTGTTTCAGAAGGTGCAGAAGAAGGCAATAGAGTTTTGCAGGAAAAGAATGAAGAGCTAAAAAGACTTTTAACTATTGGTGAGAATGAACTCAGAAATGCAAAGGAGGAAAAGGCAGAATTAAATAAACAGGTTGTGAGTTTGCAGCAGCAACTTTGTTTCTTTGAAGAAAAGAACTCATCCCTGAGGGCAGAGGTAGAGCAAATCCAGGCCAGTTATGACCTTGCAGCTGCTGAGCTGCATACTCAGAGAGCTGTGAACCAGGAGCAGAAGGACAAGATCCTGAAGTTGTCAGGGAAGATGGAAACTGCGGCAAGACGTATTGAAAGCAATGTTTCACAGATAAAACAAATGCAAACAAAAATAGATGAACTGCGATCTCTTGATTCACCTTCTCATATTTCAAAAATAGATTTACTCAATCTCCAGGATCTATCAAGTGGTGCTAATTTGCTGAACACATCACAACAGCTTCCAGGTAGTGACCTACCGAGCACATGGGTTAAAGAGTTTCATACTCAGGAGCTCAGCAGGGAAAGTTCCTTCC
Source organism: Rattus rattus (assembly GCF_011064425.1). Taxonomy (NCBI): domain Eukaryota; kingdom Metazoa; phylum Chordata; class Mammalia; order Rodentia; family Muridae; genus Rattus; species Rattus rattus. The sequence goes on from NC_046155.1 coordinate 34,565,493, forward strand.
ACTCTAGCATTGAAGCCATCTGGGAAGAATGTAAAGAGATTGTGAAGGCTTCCTCCAAAAAGTCTCATCAGATTCAGGGACTAGAAGAACAAATTGAAAAATTACAGGTGGAAGTAAAAAACTGCAGGGATGAGAACAGTGAGCTCCGAGCAAAGGAGAGTGAGGATAAGAATCGAGACCAGCAGCTGAAGGAGAAAGAAAGTCTAATCCAGCAGCTTAGAGAAGAACTTCAGGAAACCACTGTCAGTCTCCGTGTCCAAGTACAGCTTGTAGCGGAAAGAGAGCAAGCTCTTTCAGAGCTTTCCCGGGATGTTACCTGCTATAAGGCAAAAGTAAAGGACCTTGAAGTGATGGTAGAGACCCAGAAAGAGGAATGTAAGCGCTTAGCTGAGTTAGAGCAGAGCATTTTAGAGAAGGAATCTGCCATCCTAAAGCTGGAAGCGAGCCTAAAGGAATTGGAAGCAAAGCACCAGGATCACATCAGAAGTACCACACATTTAAATGCAGAGGAAGTCAAGTTCAGAGAAGAAATTACACAGTTGGCGAATAATTTGCATGATACAAAACAGTTACTTCAGTCAAAGGAAGAAGAAAATGAAATTAGCAGACAAGAGACAAAAAAGTGAGCTAAGTCTTATTTAACCATTTTATGTTGTGTGTTTGTGCAGACCCGCATGTGTGTGGGGGTTAAAGAACAACCTGTGGGAGACTCCATTTCCTGTAACATGTGGGCCCCAGGAATTGGACTCAGGTTATGAGGTTTGGTAGCAAACTCCTCTGTTCACCAAGTAAGCTTTCATTTTTCTACATAACTTTTGTACAATTATATGGACATCAATTAATTTGGTAGAATATAGTGTATATAATGAGAGAAACACTTGAACTTTCTTCATATAAACCTTTAGAAAATTTAGAAACAACAATTGTATACAAACATTTTACTCCTCTGACTCCCTATGATAGCCCCTGAAGCACTCATTGCTAGTTCACATGTTTTATGTTTTATGTTCTGGGACACACGTTGCTCTTTCGCACAGTGATCCTAGGCAGCCAATGGTGCCTCACCATAGATAAGTAGTTTGGGATTCTGTTTGTTTTAGGTTGAAAGAGGAGCTTGCTGCAAACTCTGTTCTTACCCAGAATCTCCAAGCAGACCTTCAGCGGAAGGAGGAAGATTGTGCTGAGCTAAAGGAGAAGTTCACTGATGCCAAAAAGCAGATCGAGCAGGTACAGAGGGAGGTAAGCTGTGTGAAAAGCTGTGTGGCCATTTGCTGTGCTACAGGTGTTCTTTAGGTTTAGGGATAGACTGTAGGATTAAACAGGACATCTGTGAACTTGAATTTTTCTCTAAAATGATGAGTGCTAATATTTTACCAAAGAAAATGCAGCTAATTTAAATAAAATGAAGAGAGCATGAAGCAAAACAGGTTGACTGTAATAGCTTCGGAAATGACCTCTGCAGGCCAAAGGTGTGTGTGCTTATAGGACTAGAGTTAGAAAAAAAGAATAAAATTCATATTGCATGCTTTACATATAGTACTAGAGCCTTTCTTTTAAAAGTATAAAATTCATGTTTCTCTAAAAGACAAAAGTAGCTTTATTTGAAGTTAATATTTAGGATAGGCAGAGTGACTTATAAGATATTTATTGTAATTTAATTTAGATGTTTGCCACCTTTGGGGTGGTATAGTTATATACTAACATAATTTCAAAAAAGGAAATTACACAATTCTAAAGTTTCAAACACACAAAGAAATCTTTAGGGAAGGAAAAGAATCCATTCCATTTCTTCAAGTCATTTTCCTTGGAGGTAATACATGTGACCAATTATTTTCTTGTCCTCTAGTTTTCCTGTGCTCAGTGTCCTCCCCACCCCTACCCCACCCCTGTATATCTTGGCAGATACCGTTTAGAGGAGAGGGGGGCCATCGAAGTAATGGTGCTTGAGTTAATGAACAAGGCGGTATGACTGGTCATGTGATACAGGAAGCCACTTGCTGGCCACGGGGCTGTAAAGATGGAGAAAGGATGGAGAAAGGAGTTAGGGAAAGCAAGTGTGCTTAGACCAGAAAGAGAAAGAAAGCTAAACTGAGACTTAGTAGTATTCATTCTTTTCTGGTCATATTAAAGGGAATGTTTCCTGAAAACATGGCCACATACTATAAACGACAGTAAAAATGCTGAAGATGTTCAGTTTGTGCTATAAATTATGCTTTTGTAGGTATCTGTAATGCGTGATGAAGAGAAGTCGTTGAGGACTAAAATTAATGAACTGGAGAAAAAGAAAAACCAATATTCTCAGGAAATAGATATGAAACAACGAACCATTCAGCAACTTAAGGTAGTGGTTATGTTGTTAATGACATTTATATTCCATTCTGCTGCAATATTCTATTACCCGATAAAGTACATTATTATTTATTTTCTGTATTAAATGTTGTTTTGTTGCTTTGTGATAGCTACGGTGTTACCTTGTAGTCTGGTCTGGAGTTGACCTCATGGCAAATCTTCTGTCACGTCTCAGGTGTGAGGATTGTAGGCACAAGCCACCAGACCCACTACCACAAGATCGATCATTTGTTTGTTAAATCCAGATAGAGTGCTCTGTAGTCCAGATTGGTTTGTAACAATCCATCCTAAAACAGATTGTAGAGCATGAGTTTTCAGAGACCTGTGGGGCACAACCCCTTAGGGTTCAATGACTGATTCATAGGGGTCCCCTAACACCATTGGAAAACACAGATATTTACATTGTGATTTACAACAGTAGCAAAATTACAGTTGTGAAGTAGCAACAGGGATGACTTCATGGTAGGGGGTCACCGTAACAGGTGGACTGTATTAAAGGGATCCAGCATTAGGAAGGTTGAGACCCATTGCTCTACATCTGGTGATGAGACAGACAGAAATGGAGTGTGCAGTCCTGGTGACCTGACTGTTATGACTACTGTTGCAGGCCTCGCTGTCCCTGCTTAACCTCCCCTTGAGACTCCTGATTCTTCTCTCAAACTTTACAGCAGGTTTTTTGATAGAGGGCTCTGATGTTTTCTATATTTTTTTATTTCATAATGGGGATTTTAAAAAAGCTCTGAATATAATATTTCCATTTTCCTTGATTTTACATTTTATGATATGTGGAACACATTTATGAATAGGTGTAATGCAGAACTGATATTAAAAGTGTAAGTATTTTGATTGTTGTCTGTATTTTTAGTCAAAACCTTTTGCGTTTATTTATGTCTGCATGTGTTTATTTGAGTAAAGGTGTGTCTGCACATGCCACGGCACATGTATGCCTCACTTCATGTGTGGAGGTCAGAGGACCAACAACCTGTGAGAATTTTCTTCTCCATTCTGTGTTCCAGGAACAGAACTTCGGTTTGTCAGGCTTCCATCTTGCTCGCCCTGTTTTCTGATTTTTTTTCCAATGCAGACAAGTTCTCACTGTGTCTCTATAGCCTTCGCTGGCTGTCCTTGAGCTCAGGAAGATGAAATGTGCGTGCCACCACACGTAGGACGTATTAAGACCTACTTATTCACTATTCTAAAGGCTGTGGAATCCGGGAGAATGGCCCCAGTGAATGAGACTAAAATCTCATGCAACCGCCCACTTTATTCAGAGCCTCAGACAGTTTATATTCTCAGGGTTAAGAAAGGTCACATAGGTAAAGTTGTCATGAGGTCAAGCTATATGCAATTACAAGTCGTATACAAGGACAAGCCACACATGGCAAAAGAAGTATATAGAGTATAGTTTAAATATTTCGTTGAATAATAACAGGGAGTAATAATGAATAATCTTAAGTAAAGTCACTCCTATTCACTACACCTTAGGGGAGCACAAAAGCAACATAGTGCAGAAACAGTTCTGTAGTTTGAAGGACCGGAGTCTCAAGATTCTTGTCTTATTCATTCATTCATTCATTCATTCATTCATTCATTCATTCATTTGTTCATTCATTTTTGAGTGGTCTTACAAGCACTCAGAATTCTTATGCAACTCCGTCCTGGACCATGTTCCAACACACACTATCAGCAATAGGTAAGTATTGATTTATATGTGCCTTTAATTGTATTCCTTAATTTTTTAGGAGCAGTTAAGTAATCAGAAAATGGAAGACGTTGTACAACAGTATGAGAAAGTGTGCAAAGGTCAGAACCAAGTTCTTGTTCTAGAATTAAATTGACTTAATAGTTACAGTAACAGTTAACATTTTTTTTTGAAAATGCTGAAATGATTAATTCTCCTGAATAACTTATAAACCTAAAATTATGATTATTAGACAAACATTAAGTAGTACTCATTCAGTATAATATTGACTCCTTGGTAAGGTTCAGTACTTTTTAAAAACATTTTTATTAGTTCTTTGAGAATCTCATGCCATGTGTTTTGATCGTATTCACCCTGCCTTTCCTGTCCCTCCCAACTTTGTGTCTCCTCTCCCCCTGCTTTCTGTCCCTCTCCCTTTTCTCCTCCCCTCCCCCTTTCTTCTCTTAGTTCTTCTCTCTCTCTCTCTCTCTCTCTCTCTCTCTCTCTCTCTCTCTCTCTCTCTCTCACACCAAGGCCAGTTTTACTACCTTTTTATGTTCAGATGTGTGGGCTTACACTGGAGCAAGGCTGACTTAGCAGGTGCTATCCTCTCAGAGAAAACTGACCTTTCCGTTCCTTGTTATTCCCAGCAGGCAATAGTTGCCAATAGCTTCTCAACTAGGAGTGGACTTTATGCCCAGTGCTGGAATTTGGTTTGCTTTGGTTTTACAGAGGTCTTAAGCATAGTGTCCTGTGAAAGACCTTCTTGTCCCTTCTACACTTATCCCAGGGTGGGGGAGAGGAGGAGGCGGAGGGGTTGCTTTCCAGTTTTTTCCCCTTACCTCATTATCTTTGAACTTTTGCTGGAAAATATAAACTAGAATGTGATAAATTTATTTTCTGGCCTTCAGTTTCTGATTTTTGTTGTACTTGTCCACATGGTATCATGTCACTATCACAGAAGCGATGGGATGCATTTGAGATTGAGATATGAGTCCTCCCGCTTATGCGTCTCATCTGCAGTTGTTTTGGCGCTGTTGGGTGCTGGGCGTTGCCACATGGATTTTAGGATTAACCTGCTCACTACTGCATAAAAACATATGTAATTTTAGTCGTGATTGTGTTAAATCTGTTGTTTTAATTGGGAAGATTGCTATTTAACAAAATCTTTCATTGATGGTGGATATAGCTTTGCGTTTAAGTCTTGAGTTTCAGTGGTTATTTTTTTATTCTCAGTGAACACATTTTCAGGATTTTAAAACTATTTTGAGTTGTTTGTGATGTTGTGATGTTTTTTTCAAACCTTTAGATCTCAGCGTTAAGGAGAAGCTGATTGAAGATATGCGACTGACACTAGTGGAGCAGGAGCAAACTCAGGCAGAGCAGGACAGGGTGCTTGAGGCTAAGTCACAGGAAGCTGACTGGCTAGCCGGAGGTCAGAGCAACTACGTCTCAAAACTTCATTTTCCCAATTTCTGCTTTCTCTAAAGTAGTGTAGTTTATAATAATTTATAAGTTTCGAGTGCTTTCACACTTGGCTTTCTCACCCAGATGAAAATTATTTTTTTTCTGAGTGAAATTGTATATCATGAAGAAATAAGAACGCTGTATGATGAGCTGAAGAGAAGACTTAGTGATTAAAAGCCTGTGTAGCTCTCTGTCAGGGGATCTCTGTCCACGGCCCAATACCTGCATGGTGACTTTCAACCAACTTTCTGTAACGTCACTTCCAGAGATCAGTACCTCTTGATCTTAGTGGACCCCAGGCCTGTACATGGAACACATACATACATGCAGACAAGACACTCATCCACAGAAAGTTTAAAAAAAAAATCTGTAAAGAAAAAACAAGCTTTGATTGGTTTTTGTTCCTTTAACATTAATTTGTTTATCTCAGTACATACTGATTCATTTCTATCAACATCATCCATTTTTCTATTGTTTAGAAAAATTATAACACCAATAACTAAGTTGGTTATAGTCTGGTACTAAAGGGAAGGAATGTATATACTTAATTCATGACACTTTTTACATATAATTGTGTACATTTGCTGAGTTAGCCTCATTATCTATGTCTGGGAAGCATGGCTGATGGTGACTGGCATGTTTGTGATTGCACATTCGTGCTCTGTCAGCATGAGAGTACTCTAAGCCTTTGAACTGTGCTGGTGCATGAAGTATTTCACACTTTCTTAGCCATTTTCATGCTTTAAATATTTTTCATTTTTATTTTTTTGAGAACCACAAGAATTGTTATACTTAATTTCACATTGAAATAAATTTATACTCCGTACTTGGAAAAATAACCTTTGAGTACATAAGAAATCCCTGTAGCTTCTGTTCACTGGGGATTTGGTAACAGCAGCTAGAGAGAAACAGTTCAGAGATTAAGAGCATTTTTGCCTTTAAAGAGGACCCGGGTTTGGTTCCCAGCACTCACATTGTAGCTTACAGCCATAGTAACTGCAGGTCCAGGGATCTGATATCTTCTGATTTCCCTGTATACCAGGCTCATGTGTGATTGATAGATCGATAAATAGATAGATAGATAAATAGATAGATAGACAGACAGACAGATAGATAGATATGTACGTACGTGTGTGATATACATACATGGTTTATACATGTGGTGCACATACATATGATGCACATACACACATACAAACAAGATTTTGTAAAGAATTTTGTGAGACTGCTTAAAGTTCAGCTGTTGGAATAATTTTAGTCCCATCCTGGTCTGTATTTTGGGCTCTTGTGATTTTTCTTTCATTTTGGTTGGTCATATTGCTACATATCATAACATTTGTCTGTACTTTACATCAGAATTGGATACATGGAAAGACAAATTCAAAGATCTGGAGACTAGAAGTAATCAAAAGGTAAATACAGAGCCCATGGAGGACACGGACGTGCTTAGTAAGAAGTTCAGGAAGCTTCAGGACGAGCTGCAGGTATCATCTCCCTCCCTCTCCCTCCTAGCAGCTTTCCATATCTTTTGGTCCATTGTATTTTGGTAAGAGAATTCAGCATTTGTATTTTATAACCAGTTTTGGGTAAAATAATAATGGGGTTAGTAATATAGAGAGAAAAACTTCCAGTGCACTTTGAAAAAATATCCTGGGGAAAGTTACCAAGTGTAATTGACTTGGGGTGTGTGTGTGTGTGTGTGTGTGTGTGTGTGTGTGTGTGTGTGTGTGTGTGTGTGTGTGTGTGTGTGTGTGTGTGTGTGTGTGTGTGTGTGTGTGCGTGCAAGGCGTGCGTAAAAGGCAGTGTGGCGTGCGTGTGTGTGTACACATACACACACATGTGTGTGTACATAGCTTACATGCCACAGCATGTAGAGATCAGAAGGCAGTTTGCAGTTGTTAGACAGAATCTGGCTTATGCCGCTAAGCAGCACCTTCATAAGTTTAGGGTAATTCCATCTCTGCCTCCTGTTTTGTCGTAGGAGTGCTGGGATTGCAGATGTACGCCACCATATATATTTTAAAGCATGTGTGCTGGGGTCATCATCTTTGAGTTAAAAGGCTTTTGCAGCTAGCATTGTTATCTGCTAAGCTCACTCCCTGACTCTATGTATAATGTTTAAGTTACTGCTTTTCCTATCTTTGAATATATTTTTCTACTCCACTTTTTACTTAGGCAATATAGCTCTGGAGAAGATAGCTAGATAATTACTCCTAATGGATATGTATGTAAACTTATTCTGTTGTAAACTTCTATTTCAATTTATGATTTGATTTTTTTTGTGTGTGTGTGAACTTGTGATGAACTTTTGTTTACATGCTTATCCACTAGGAGTAATAATCTGGATAAACATCCATCACCTGTCTCAGCTCCACAGGTTCACAGGTTTAAAGCCATAGCTAAGTTATTAGTGAAGCTTTGTATAGATAAACCCAGCCAATATTTTATCCTCTGTCCTAGCACCTGTAATAAATCGTTAGCTCCCTTTTATGACCTTTGGTTAATTGTTTTACAACCTCTTGGAATGTGCTCAGAGTAGGAGAAAGGCTAGTTACTATCTAAGAGCAATTAGCTGGTGACACTTGGGAGACTGGCAGAGTTCTCAAATTGCAGTTTTGACTATCAGAAAGGGACCTAATAGCAGTCCCACTATAAAAGAGCTTAATAATCACTGATATAATTTAGGAATTTTTATAGGATCATCATTAAAACTTAAGTCATCTATTTATCTATACAACATCACTGCAAGACATAAATATGCAGAGATCTGCTCACAATGGTGTGCTATTACTTAATGATTGTTATATATGTTTAGTGATAACAGGAAACGCATTTTAATAGCAGAAATCTTCCCTAAAATGAATTCTCCTAAGGCCTTGCCTAATAAGAGCGAATCTGTGTTAGATTATATAATAATCCGAAGCAGGTCATATTAGGAAGATCACCCCCTAGTTACTAACTTGTCCCAATTATGGCTCCTGACAGATGACCTTAGACTTTGATCCTCCTGTCTTTGCACCCAAAATGCTGGAATTATGAGAGTGTGGCCTCATGCTTAGTTCTGCATCTGAGTTTTTTTTGCTTTTTCTTTTCTTTTTTTTTCCTTTTGAAATAGGGTCTCTCTGTGGAGCTCTGGCATTCTTGGAACTCACAGAGATCCACCTGCCTCTGCCTCTGCCTCTGCTTCTGCCTCCCAAGTGCTGTAATTAAAGGAGTATGCCCTGAGTTACTAAATATAACAGGAAAAATTACCTTTTCTTTGTAATGATTAATTATATACTTTAGAGTATATCCTTCCTATTGTGAAAATCCAAAAGCAACTGGAACAAATTACCCATTTACTGTGACAAGCAGGAGTACATCAGCCATATTAAGGTTGTCATGCATTGCTGCATTTGCATCTTCCTGAGATAATGTAATCTCCTATGCTTTTAGAGTTTTCTTTGGGTTTTCATTGGCTGAAATTAGAGTGACATGAGAACATTCTTAGATCTATTGAATTCAGTTTGAAAATCTCTGAGCATCTGCTCTGAATGTTCCTTTAAAAAATTATACAAGTTATAGGTCATTTCATGTTTTCTTTTTGGAGCTATGCGATGGAAGTGACCATCACAGACCAAAACCCACAGGGGGCGGGGGAGGAGGGGGTTTAGGAATATTTGAGTCACTAAACTATTACAGAAATGTTAATTGTTCAAGTTTGTCTTAAGCTCTTTGGTGAAGGGACTACATAGGAAAATACTGTTTATAAGTGAAAGCAAGTCAGTTAATGTTTCTTTTTAAAATCTGAAGTAAATTCATATTGTCATTGTCACATCGTCATTAACAAAAAATCCACTTGCTTGATGGTTTTTAAAAAGGTGAACTGAATGGGTTACGTGCAGGTATTATTAAAACTCTACTCCTTTGCCATGTGGAAATAGCTTTTATTATCTTTACCTAGGAATCTGAAGAGAAACATAAAGCTGATAGAAAGAAGTGGTTAGAAGAAAAAGCGGTTCTTACGACTCAAGCGAAAGAAGCAGAGACTCTACGAAACAGGGAGATGAAAAAATATGCTGAGGACAGGGAGCGTTGTCTGAAGCTGCAGAATGAAGTGGTTGGTACAATGACTCCTGGGTGTAGTTCATCTTTTCCCCTTGGTTTGCTAAAATTACTCTATTTTTGTGAGTTACCCTCTCCCTGATTTGATCTGACCTTTGTTCTTGTACTTTCCTACCCTTTTCACTTCATTTAGCTGCTTGGAAAATGCCTGACTGTATTCCTCTGACTGTTAGGATGCTTGCTGTCTCCATGTTTACTGGCTGGCTGTCCATCATTGGGAAACTCTTCTTTCTCATGAGCCCAAATGGGGTTTGTTTGATTTTTAATTTTTTTGCATATGTCTTTAACATTTTGAGTTCTTTATGTCTAGATAGTAATGATTTTGTGGGACGAGTAGCTGGCTAAGATTCTGTATACTCTCTCTCTACTTGATTTTTCGCTTTACTATACAGAGGCTTTTTTACTTTTTTTGTAACATTATTAGTCAGCTCTTGAGGTTATTTCATGTGCTAATGGAGAAAGTCTATGGCTATATTTTATAGTGTTTCAGAGCTTCAGGCCTTTTGATTCACTTTGAATTAATTTTGTGCAGGATGAAAGAAATAGTCTTAATCATTTTTATTCTGCACTTGGTTGTCCACATTTCCTAGTGCTAAAGTGGCCGAGTATCTCCATAGGTGTTTATAGCTATGTGAGTTTAAGTCTGCACCTGCTTTTCTATTCCCTGTGGAACCCATGTCCATGTGTTGCTGTGCAAGGATGGTGCTGTTTTAGTCACGGCTTTGTGTGATGTTTCCAGTGTTGTTCCTTTGTCTCAGGATTGCTTTGGTTTTCTGCTGCCTTTTGTAGTTCTATGTGAATTTTAGGATTGATTTTTTTTTTTTCTTTTTTTCCATTCGTAAAGAGTGTCATTGGAATTTTTGGATTAAAACTGTAGAGTATGTTTGGTGACATGCATGGTATCTTACAATATTTATTCTGCTGATACTTGAATATGGGGGTCTTTCTGTGTTCTAGTGTCTTCGTTTCTTTCTTTGTGTTTGAACATTTTCATTGAAGAGGGCTTTCACTTCCTTGGCTAGGTTTATTTTTAGTTTTTATTTTCCTTTAAAGCCATTCAAATAGGATTGTTTTTCCAGTTTCCCTTTTCACTGTGTTTATCATTGATATGAGCAAAAGCTACTGGGTTTTGCTCACTGGTGCGCTGCTCTTACTTTGTTCAAGATGTTGATGAGTTCTATGACTTTTCTGTATAGTCTCTGTACAGAATCATACCGTTTGCTTGTAGGGATAGTTTGACTTATTTCTTTTCTGCTTCATATCTTAATTCTCTAGGATTATTGAACTAAGACCTCTAGTCTTACAGAATAAGAGTGGAGAAAACGGGCGCCATTGTTTTTATAAATATTTTACTTAGAAATTCTGTATCTATATTCACTATGAGATTGCATAATATATTTTTTCATGTTCTTGTTTGGCTTTGGTATAAGTGTGATACTGGCTTTGTAAAATGAATTTGACAACCTTTTTCCTCTTTCTGGTTTAATGATAATTTAATGAACATTGGTATACACATGCGTTCTGCCTGCCTGCCTTCCTTTCTGTCTGCTTGTCTCTCTCTCTCTCTCTCTGGCTTTTTTCTAGATTTATGAGGGTTGGAGAGATGGCTTAGTGTTTAGAGCACACACTGTTCTTGCAGAGGATGTGAGTCAAGTCCCAGCATCCTCATGGCATCTCAGAGCTTCTTCCCTCACTCTAGTCCAGGGGTATCAGATGCTCTGACTTATAGACAGGGCACCACAGGTACTTGTGCTCATGAACACATACATAAATACAGCAAACGGTATATATGTTTTTGTTTTATGTGTATGTATATTGCTTGTGTGTCTGTATGTGTACCATTTGTGTCAGGTGGCTGTGAAGTCAGAAGAGGGCATCAGATCCCCTGTAACTACACTTAGAGACAGTAGTGAGCCACTGTCAGTCTGGGAATTGGAATCTGGGGCCTCAGTAAGATCAGTGAGTGTCTTAACCGCAGCACAGCCCCCTAGTGCAAGTTCTAATTTAAAGACCTGGTGGAATTCAAGTTTGAATTTATCTGGGCTCAGGAATTTTTAGTTGGGAAACATTTTATTATTGCCTAACTTCAATTACTTACTATATATTTCTTATGTTTATTTTATTTAAATTGTGTATATCTCTTCCTATATGCCTAGAATTGTCTCTGATTATGTATTTTCTAATTTAGAATATAGTTTTTTGAGGTATGCCTTAATAATCCTATTTCATTGATGTTTGTTGTATTATCTACCTTTTTATTTTAAAAATTTCTCTTAAATTTGTGTTTTTCCCCTCTACTTTTTTTAGTTAGCTAAGGGTTTGTCAAATCTTGTTTGTGTTATCTACTCAGGTTGCATTTGGCACCCCTTCTCCCTTTCTCCCTTCTTCACCTCTCCTTTCCCTTCCTCCCTGCCTCTACCTCTTTTTCCAACTAGCAAATGACCCATTTTTTTAATTACATTCTATTTAGTGTCTATGTGCTCTTGCATATGTGTTTGCGTGACATGCTGCAGCTCACGCTGGAGGTCAGAGGACATCTTGAGGGCATCAGCTCTACCTCCAGTGTGTGGACACTGGGGTTTGAACTCAGGCTGCAGGCTTGCCAGACCCGCTGAGCATCTCATGGCCTTAGTTTTTCTAAGGCCTCAAGGGGTGTCATTGAGTTTTGAGATTTCTCTCATTCATTCGTTCATTCATTCATTCATTCATTCATTTCTGTGCTGGGCCTTACACATGCCATTCTGACCTAGGGTAATATGAAATCTCAAAGTAGTTTTAGTTTGTATTTCCTCAAGTGCCATGATCGTGCCTGATAACAGATTTTAGTCTGAACTCTAGGTGTTTTCCTTCCCCAGCTTGGAGATGACAGCTTTATTGCTGAGCTCCCTTTCCCAAGCTGTGTGGTAGATCTGTTCATGCCTTTAGGTGTTCTTTTGTTGGCCTCCTAATGATTTACTGGCCAAGTTTAATCTCCTCACACCTCTGGATAAGTCCTTCTCTGGTAGCTTGGGTTGATAGTGGTCCCACCCTTGGGCATTCGCTGACCGATGAAGTCCCTGACCCCATCTGTATTCACTGCAGATGATGGCTCAGACTACATTTCTGCCTCGTTGAATCTTGTGTTTCTGATTCAGTTCCTTCCCTCTGGCTAAAGGTGTCCTGTAGGCCCTGTTTCAGTGAGTAGCTTGTAACACTTGCTCTGGTGTCCCACAGTGTGGTTCATAGGGGGCCTAGAATGGCCAAGCTGTGGACTACACAGGGCTTTGTTTGTTACTGTTCTGGTGGTGTGTCAAGAGGAAAAGGGAGACTACTGCTTCCTTCCTCTGCTGCTCTGCTGATGGCTGTCAGTGCACTTGACAGGACTTTTGACTCCCTTTTCTCTTCTTTAAAGTGCCGCTTACAGAAAGTACAGTGCAAGGATTTCTGAGGTTATTTTAAGCTGTGGCTCTGATCCTTTGCCTACCTTTCCTCTCACTGGAAGGAAAGACCTTGTACTGGGCTCTGGACTTTGTCTTTCTGTCTGCAGAGATGCCTACTTTACTCTGTGATTGAAACTAAAAACTCTGAGTGTTAACTCACCTCGTAATAATAGCTGCACCAGCTCTTTCCAGGTCCTCCCCAGGAGATGCTGGCAGTTTCCACAGATTTTCTATATGCTTCCTTTACTCTGACACAGTATTTCACATTTGTTTGAACCCGGTACAGATAATTTTTTTAATGTTCATTTTTCTTTGAATTACTTGTTTTGTTACTTTTCTTTTATGGATATGGGTGTTCTACACGTGCGACTGTGTAGTGTGTGCGGTGCCTTCAGAGGCCAGAGGGTGTCGGACCCCCTGGAACTACAGTAACAGGTCCCGAGCTGCTGTGGGTGCTGGGGATCGAACCCGGGCCTAGAAAAGCAGCCAGTGTGCGTAACTGCTGAACTGTCTCTTCAGTTCCTTATTTCATTTTCCTATTGTTAGTTACTATAAGGTGTGCCATTTGTTTTACTGTAGTTTTATTTTTGGTTCAAATATTGGAAATAATATTGTAAAATGATATAATTATTTATTGAAAAATTTCCAGTAAACTGATTTTTTTGTAGATGGTATAAGGACAAATATGATTTATAGAATGTATTTATTTTGAGTCAGGCTCTCACTAATTAGCAAACCTAGAATTCACGTAGACTAGGTTAGCCTGGAACCCAGAGATCGACTTGCCTGACTACCATGTGTTAGGAGTAAAGGTATAGGCCACTGCTCCTGTGATATATACTTAAAAGATAAAGTGATGGTTTGTATTTTATAAGCATTTCATTCACACATGAATGCATAATATATATTTTAGTCATGTGTTATATTTAATAAAATCTTAATACATTCTTAGATTATAAAGATTTGTGTAATTTTTCAGCTAGATTTTTAAGTTGGGGAACAAGGTGCTGGGTTCCATTTTGACATTTTCATACCTATGTCACTGCACTTCAGTATCTTTGTGCTTGTTGGCTAGGAAACACTGACAGCACAGCTGGCAGAGAAAACTGGTGAGCTTCAGAGGTGGAGAGAAGAGCGGGACCAGCTGGTCACAGCTGTGGAGACACAGATGCAGGCTCTGCTCTCCAGCAGCAAGCAGAAGGACGAAGAGATCCAGCAACTGAGAAAGGCCGTGGCAGAGAGCACGGGGACAGTGAGTGGACGCGTACTTGTATGTACCTTCTGGTTGAACATAAGTCATCCTCAAAATTGCTTCTCAGCTGTATATGCATCAGAAAGGAACCAAACACTTTAGCATTTTGGATATTTTTCATGGTTTTTGAATTTTTAGAGTTTATTAATCTTTTTGAAAATGTAGAAAGGTGGTTCAGCATGAAGTTTTGGTGAGTCTTATATAATTATAATTAGGCCCACCCTTAATTAAATTTATTTATTTATGTATTTATTTATTTAATTTAAAAATCGAGGTGTTCTGTCTTCGGTAGCTCTAGCTGTGAGGGAACTTGTAGAGGTAGATGTTCCCGCCTCTGCTAGGATTAAAGGCATTACCACCAATCACCCATTCTAGCCCAGCCTCAGTTTTACTTTCTGACGACACAAAGCATTTCTAAAGTAAGTGTAGTGATGGAGAGGCATCATGAGTTGTCAAAGCAGCTGCTTTTTAAATCGGGGTTGGAAATCCTAAGTGGGGAGCTTGTCTTGTACAGGTAGCACATCCTTAAACAGTCAAGGCACATTTGAAGCTTGGGAGACACAAGTAGATCTCTGAATTTGAGGCTAGCCTGGTCTACATAGCAAGTTTCAGGCCTGGCAGGGCTGCATAATGAGATTGTCGCAAAAATAAATAAAACCAACCAATAAAATAGGGAACACTGTCTAATCGTAAAGTTAGTAATTTGCAGTTGTGTTACAAGGGAAGCCCGTGCGTGGGAGCTGCTCTCTCCAGATGAACACGGTAGCAGCTCTGCTGCTGGCCAATGTTAAGGCGACATGGGTCCCTTTGGGTGGCTGTGCTGTGATGAATATTGGAGTTTACTAAGTTAAAACATGTCAGGTTTCTTTAATGAGTCACATAAGTAGTTTTGGAATAGACCCTATCATAAAATGGCATGAAGACTGGCTTGTAAGAAAAGATTTACTATTTTCTCTTTTTCTATTCATAATGTTGTGGTTGCTTTACTAAGCAGCCTCTATCTAGGTTTCTTACTTTAGTTTGATTTTTTTACATATATTTATTTTGTATGTGTGTGTGCACATATAGACTGCAGAATGCTTCTGGAAGTCAGCAGAATTATAGGGAATTGGGTTTTGTCCTCTACTGTGTAGGATCCAACTTAGGGTCATTCTGACATGCCTTGCTTGGCGGCATGCGTCTTCACTTGCTAAGCTATCCTTCTAACCCACCTCTGGTTTTTCAAAAAACATTTAGGACTCAGTTCTTTCTTTCCACTATGGGTTCCACAGTTTGAATTCAGGTTGTGATACCCGAAATTCAGTATCTTCTACCTGCTGAACCACTGTCCTGTACTATGCTGTTTGCTTTTAGAGGCAGGGTCTTACTGTGACCTCGAGAACTCATGATTCTCTTGTGCATCCTCCTGAATGCTGATTGCAACAATTCACCACCATGCCCAGCCCACAGTGAGTCTTAACTAGACAGTTAACAAAAGTAAAATGGCAGGTGGGTTCACTGTCTCAGATTTTGTCTCCGACTGACTGACAAGAGGCTGGAAAGTTGCCCAGCCAGCCTTTCCTGAGTCTAAAGATGAGGATGCTGAGGGAATGAAAAGTTTATGGGAGTCTGCACTTCTAATATTCAGTCTGTGCATGGCTTCATTTTTAAAATTCTATATGATACTGTTTTTTTCAGATTAAAAATGATCTTCTTACTTACTGCTTTCTTGTTTTAGGAAAACCAGACCATGAATCTCAAGTCTGAATGTAATGATTCAGTTGATCTTGGTGGAGTTGAAACTGAACTTCAGTCAACAAGTTTTGAAATTTCTAGGAATACAGCAGAGGTTGGTACTCAATAATACAACTGGTTCTTTGCTCTCTTTACCTGCTGTAAATCATTGACAAGTAAAACTACAAGTATAATGTCATCGAGTATTGTAGAATTACACACGTCTTTTATTTACTTATTTTTATTTTGGCTTCTTCGTTGTTTTTCGGGTAGGTAGAGTGTATGCCACATGGCATATGTGGAGGCCGGAGAGCAACTTGGGAGTTGATTCTGTTTTCCACCTTTATGTAGCCTGGAGTGATGAAGCCCAGGTCATCTTTTGGACTTTTGCTTCCTCTTCCTTGAACTGTTGATAAAAATAAACTTGATAGTCAGAAATAGATTCCATGAAAGGTAAAATAAAGGTCAATATTTGTTCTCATTATACTTTGTTTTAAAATTGTACTCGTTGTAATAACTACCACCAAGCTCTGGTAATGAACCGATTGGGTTTAGGGTTTTGTGTTTAAGCAGAATTCCTCACTTTGGATTATGAAATACATAAATAATATTCTATATTATCTAAAATATTTCAATTTTACAAATGTATTGAGCTTATCCAGCATTGGGGATTTTGAAAAATACTTAAGGACACAGACATAAATGAGACATGATTGTCATTTGCATGGAGTCAGGAATATTGGCGAGAAGCTCCTTTTGTAGAGTAGTGTTACTATTAGAAGGATAGAAGGAACCCCTCGCTTGGGATGTTGTGGGCTGGATTAGAGAACATGGTATCATGATTACACTCTTGCTCTGTTGCTGATTATATATGATGGAACATTACTTTCCCCATAAATTTATACACTTATATACTTTGCCCTAAAATCCCTTGGTTCCAGTTTCCTATTAAGAATTCCAGCTGTTGGGATTGGGGATTTAGCTCAGTGGAAGGCCCTGGGTTCGGTCCTCAGCTCTGAAAAAAAAAAAAAGAAAAGAATTCCAGCTGTTATTGTCTATTTTGTGGTTTTGGAAGAATCAAGTTTGGCATTCTCTTCTGTGTCTCTTTACTGTCTTTGTGAGATTGGTCTGATCAATGAGGCTGAAAGGCCAAGTGACTTGTTTTTGCATAGTTGACGCTGAAAAGCTGTCTGTGTCTATGCCTTCTGCTGTGACCTTAGCCACTCGCTCACAGGCTAGTGGCTGGATTTAGGTTTCAAGCATTTCAGGAATGAAATGGGTGAGGTGTCCTTGAAAGCTTGCCAGGGGAACAAGGGGCAGGATGGACGTGGGAGTGCTCCTGCAATTGTGCTCTTTAGAGCCATGCTCTCCTGTAATCTCCAGTGGCCACAGAAAGCACTTAAAGGAAGGAGAGTGAAAGACTCTTCCAAATGAAAAAAGTCACAAAGAATTTGTTTCTGGAGTTACGTATATTATAATTGGGGTGCATGTTTAAAATACCACTTTTTTTCCTAGATCTTTCTCTCTTAGTGGGCTTCGTAGTGAGGTCCAGTAAACTTTTACCTATATCTCTCTTAGGTTCATAAGAATTTGAGTAATGCCAGTCTCTTAAGTTGCTTCCAACTTACTTGTTGGTATTAGGCAGGAACACTGACCCTATTTTCTCCTATTTTAATATGCCATGTGTAACCCAGAGAGTGTAGATATATGTCAGTCTTCTGTCCCTGCTGTTGTCCTGTATAATTCTTTATCTTTCTCAAGTCATTGTCTTGAATAGCATTTGAGAAAATTGATTTTTTGTGATGTATTGATTCACATAACAAAAGTAAATGACACCTTCTCCCATTTTTATATTGTCGTAGGACGGATCTGTAGTTCTTGACTCTTGTGAAGTGTCAACAGAAAATGTACAAAGTACTCGATTTCCAAAGCCTGAATTGGAGATTCAGTTTACACCTCTGCAGCCAAACAAAGTGGCAGTGAAGCACCCTGGTTGTGCCACACCAGTCACAATTAAGATCCCCAAGGCACGGAAGAGGAAGAGTGGCGAGGTGGAGGAGGTCAGTAGTCATCTGGGTAGTTAGTTATACCTGCTGCCCAGTTCTGCTCTTACTCTAGATCCGGAGCTTCATGGTCCTGAGAAAGCTGTGTGCATCTGCTTGTTCCTCACACACTTCATCTGCAGTAGTCACATGGTGCTATTGTGTCAGTATATAGCGTGTTCCAAACCAGTTATGTCGTTTCCACTGTGGTGGGAAATGTCTGATGCAGAAAGTAGACTAAGAGGATGAGCTTGCTTGATCAGTATTTTGTCATTTAACAAAAATCTTAAGTCTTTGTGGTCATTTGGAAAATGAATCCTTTTCCATCAGACGGTATTAGGATAGGGACCTTTCTGTGGTGGGTAAAAGCTTGTACAGCTTGTTGGTGCAGTGTCGTGGTGGGGCTGCTGGACTTGGTATTGCATCGTAGCCATTAATGTGGAGAGTCACATGATCCTTAGTTCTCTGAAGCAGTGGATTAATATTTTTAAAAATGCTTCTTTTTCTCACTTTCTGTGGGAGGTATATAATAAATGATTATATTTACTTCTAAAGTTATTTGTTTTAAGCTTAACATGCCTGGGGAAAAAAACCTTTCCCCAATTTTCTTTTACTTCTTTAAATAGTAGTATATTTTCAAGCTGGTGGAAGAACAAAACTAGTAGTTGTCATACTCCTGAGGCTGCCTGTCAGGCAATCCATTCCCAAGTGGACATTGTTGAGCAGAGAGAACTTTCCTGCGGTACATAGAGTGCCTTGAGTACTTAGAATTTAATGTTTTCCCCCCAATGGCAAGCACATTTTAAATATGATTAAAATATTTAAATTTTATCATTTATACTCCATTGTTTCACTGGTACATCTTTTCTCTCTACTATTAAGAAGTTAAAATGCAGTAACACCCCCCCTCCCCTGTATATGTTTCATCTGTATCTCAGAAAAGATTTTCTGGATGTTGCAAGTTTAATTATGCTGAAATATGAACATTTTATCTGACTTTGTTACATCCTCACTGTTGTAATAAAATCAGCTCTTGGGCCCCTGTGAAAATCTGTTCAACTGTCCTGCATTTTATTCCATTAAATGTTCCCAGAAGCTCTTTATTGAGCACTCCAAATGGGACTGTCCCATTTTGGGACTGTGTCTTTCCTTGTTCACTTCCCATGAATACTGTTGAATCCTTCATGTAGTCTGCCCATGGCCTTGTGCCTTCTATTTTGGAACTTGGATTCTGATGTTTGGTTGAGATCCCTCTGCTTCTCTGCTTGTGCTTTCCTTACTTCATGTGTACTTGTATTTTGATTTATTTGCCTTTTGATCCTGTCAGATTTCACTGAGAAATCTTAGGTGTGTATGTTTTTGGAGATAGGACATGATTATATAGAGCTGCATGTAAAGTTCAGGTGAAACAGAAACATGTTCTTGGAGGTTCCCGTTGACTTCAGGCAGTCCCATTGCTAAGCTCACACTTTGACCCATGGTTTCTCAGCCTCAGCACAACTCAGGGTTCTAAGCTAGAGGCCTCTCTTTTTTTTTGTAGGGCTTTGTGATTTTTATTTTGGACTTTTACCACTAATTGCCAATAATATGTTCTTTCTCTCTAGCAAAAACAACCAGATATCTTCCAGCATTGCTGCTGGTTTTTGAACAGTAGCTGCCCCTATTTAAGAAAAACTATCCTAATTAGTAATGTAGCACTTACAGACATTGTTCTCGAGTCTAAAGTAACCAGCACTCTTACTACACTCATTACTCGTAGGACTTGGTGAAATGTGAAAATAAGAAGAATTCCACACCCAGAAGTAATGTGAAGTTTCCCGTTTCAGAGCATAGAAATTCCTCTTTCAAAAAGGAACAAAAGGTTTGCCCTCCCTTCAGTTGACCATTTCTGTGGTTTATATGATAAAGCAGGAGCTTAGATTTATGATGTCAAATACTGAGCAGTAACTTTCTTATGTCTAATTACAGTAGTGTGCAATTACAGCTCAGTTGAAAGTTTTTACACATGTAATTTACACTAGGATGTAACTTTAGCATTTACCCATTAGCAGTCATTTCTTCAGGTGTTCCCTTCACTCACACGAGCTGTCAGACTGGTTCTGCCATTGTTTAGACCTTTGATCTTAATATACGAATTTAATTCCAAATTCCTTTAAGAATGGCCATAAGTGTTTCCATGTAACTCTTTTCATTATCAGTGACAGAGTGTTTGTTTTTTAGGTTTTCTTATGTCCATCATCTAAGAAGACGTACTCCTTACGGAGCCAAGCATCTACGGTTGGTGCGAACGTAGCCTCTAAAAAAAAAGAGGGAACACTACAGAAATTTGGAGACTTCTTACAACATTCTCCAACAATCCTTCAATCAAAAGGTTGGTGGAATAGTTAGATGACCATTTTTAATGTATGCAGAGTGCTTTCAAATGTCCAGTTGTACATACACTTAACAGTGTAGTTAAGTCTAATGCTTAAAGCAGGCAGGCATTGTCTTATTCTGGATACTGTGGAAAGAACTGGATTAAAACAAGATGTTCCTCCATGTTCACTATGTATTGGATTAGAAAGGCTAACATTTAAGTAGATCTAGATAGAACAGAGGTAATATATTTATTATATATTATAATATATAGCAGAGGTAAAATAAAATGGTTAGACAGTATTGAAAGAGAGAGAAAGCCAATCAGAATGATGAGGGAACTTTGAAAAAGCTTTTTTAGGAAGGGAATGGAATGTGGGTAGAGAAATGTAGGGCTGTGTACCCTTCCACCTTTTGGAGGGAATGCCTGTTAGTATTATGTACCTTTACAGTGGTTTTGTTTTGATCTTCCATATATGTAAAGATTAACTATTCATATACATATACATACCATACCAGCTTGGGGCAGGAAAGATATATTGGCTTAGAATTTCATACCATAGTCCATTATTGAACTGTGACACTGATACAGAGACCATGAAGGAACAATGCTATATAGTATGTCTTTGTTAAAATATGTACTATGTATATTTATATACATAGTGCATATTTATTATAGGGAATAGTTTTAATGATGGTAGAATATAGAATATTTGAACAACCTTGCAGTAAATCTCCAACCTCAATAAGCCCAAGCAAGGAGAATGTAACTCAGGCGTATGTTTGAAAAATGCACACCTACATTGGCTCTACACCACTTTCTTCCTCAGCTATGAAGTCGCTGTTACTTGCAGTTTCTCTAGGCTCTGCACTTCTGCTCCAACTTCCTTCCTACTTCTCTCCCCCTATCTTCCCCCTCCTCTTCCTCCTCCTCCCACCACCACTCCCCCTTCCTGTCTTGCCTGGAAAACCTGCCTCCTCATTTTCACCTAGTGGTTGGCTATGTGTCCTCTTTATCAGGGAAATTCCTCTGCAGAACAGTATAACGTGTACATGAAATTCCAGGTAGGGAGAGTGTGTACAGGGTTTTGTGTAATTGCCTGAGTGAGAGCATTAAGATAAATTGGCGACCAAAAGTAGGGAAGATGGGGAAGGAAAGACTGGAACCACAGTTGAAACAAGACAGAAAGTACTTTGTGAAAACTAATGAGGGTGCTAAACTTTCTTGATTCAGTGCCTTTAGCGCTTCAGAAAATTAAAAACTTTTTAGTCTATTTCCTAGAATCTATCTACTGTGAAGTGGGTATGGGGTGGGCGTGCATGCATGTAAAGAGTTGGTGATTATATTGTCATTATGGGCATCTTGAAATATGGGTATCAAAGCACATCTACCATATTATTTCTTTATTCATTTATTTGGTTTATTTAGTGTTTGAGTTTTTGAGACAAGGTCTTCTGTATATAGCACAGGCTAGCCTAAAACTCAAACTCTTCTGCCTCATCTTAATTTACATGGTGGACACACCTCCCGGTGAGTGAAGGTGCTAGAGCCTCAGTGATACTTTGTTGTGCACGCCCCGCCCCACAATTATTGGATGTGTTTCTTCATCAATGTTCTAGTCATTTCTTGTCACCATTTTCTTCTTGATTTCTATGTATTTTTCATTAAGAATTTCAGACCTTTGCAGTTAGAAAATTAACACAAGAATTAACTTTTTTACTTATAGCAAAAAAGATAATTGAAACAATGAGTTCCCCAAAGTTATCAACTGTAGAAGTAAGTAAAGAAAATGTGTCCCAGCCTAAAAAAGCCAAACGGAAATTGTACAGAAATGAAATATCATCTCCCATCAACATATCTGGCCAAGTGGTAAGCTACTATTTTATTTTTCAACAGTATAAAACTATACATTTTCTTTTTAATTCCAAAGTATTTGTAACAATTTGAATTTTAGGATTTTTTAATTTCTTTTTAAAAATCATTTTTAATATGTATGGGCGTTTGGGATGCTGTATATATACAGACCATATACGTGCCTGGTGCCTGTAGAAGTCATAAGAGTGTGTTGGATCTTGTGAAAATGGCATCACAGACATTTGTGAGCTGCCATGTGAATGCTCTTGTGAAAGAGCCCCAGTGCGTCTAACCTCTGAGTCATCTTCCCAAATGTTTTCCTTAGCGCTCTTAAGACAGGTGTCATACTTTTGGTCTCAGGTATATTAGCTTATAGTACTTAAATATAAATACCACAATAATGTATAGTATGTACACATACAAACATGTATGCATACATACACACACAAACATGCATCATGCACTGACATTTGAAATTTTACCAGAGTAATATTTCCATCTATATTCCAACTAATAATTTATTTACTTCTAAAGTCTATTCTTCCTTGTGCTATCATTATTACAAGAGTTGTGTAAGTCTGAGTTCATATATCTATTAGAAACACTAAATTGATATTTCATCATTTTCTCTCATCATCTTTAAGCCTTTTATGTTTTTGGTTTGGTTTTTTTTCTTGTTTAAATTATACTTGTATTTTATGTGTATGAGTATTTTGCATATATGCACATATGATGTACACCATATGAGCAGTACCTTTTGAGGCCAGAAGGGAGTGTTGAAAAGGAGTTATGGAGGGTATTGGGCTGCCATGTGGGTGGTAGAAATGGAACCACCACTGAGCCAGCTCTCTAGTCTTGTTTGTGTTTTTGAGATAGGGTTTCACTATGTAGTCCAGGATGGCCTGAAGCTTGTAAGGTTCCTTCTGCTTCAACCTCCCTGTTGCTGGGATCCTTGTTGTGTTCCCACATGCCCGGCTTCCTGTAGGCCTTTTTAAGAAAAGAAGGTTGTAGTCCCTCTGATTCATTGTTCCCATGAGAACTGTAACAGGAAAAATTCTCATTTGCTTAGTGAATAAAAGTGAAAGAAAAATAATTAAGGGGTTTCAACAGGTAGTGACCAGGAAAAACTAGGAAGTATTGATTTTGCTATAGTGGGCTGGCACCAAAAGACACCTAGAAAAAATTTAGTGTCAGTTACCATTTGCTATTTCATGTACTGTTCTACTAGTCATATTTCCCATCTGAGCAGTGCACAATTTCTCCCCTTAATTAAAGGAAGATTCCTATGTCTACAGAGTGGTTTTGCTATGTTAGAGTATAGTGTGCTCTCCTCTTAACATGAGACGACCTTTATTGCTGTGAAAGGTGATCACCTAAAACTGGTCTGAGGTATATGTGTCTAAATATTTTAGTACATATTTCAATCTTAGCTCTGCCTTGGATTTAGTACAGACTATAGGTTTTTTTAATTCTTGTATTAGGTTGAGTGATTCTTTTACAAAGTCTGTTTTCTTTTACACGTATTTGTTTAGAAAAAATGAAATCTAATATATTAATTATAGTGAGTGATTAAGCACATAAGTACATCACTCATAAGCAAATATTTTTACCTATATTTGAAAAACTGAAATTGTTTATTTCAGATTTTAATGGAACAGAAAGCAAAAGAAACTGATCATCAGATTCTCAAACGACGGCTTCGAACACGAACAGCCAAATAAATTGCTTTGGTAGACTGTTTCACTGTAAAGTTTATATCCACAGTCATTGTAAATTGTACGTTCTAAAGTTTACTTATATATATTATGATGTATTAAATGCCTCTGTATAGATTGGTGTCATATATATAATTTTAATTCAATAAATATATCAATAATAAACCTGTGTACTTTATACAGCTCTTAAATTTTTTCTTTATTGTATGTGTGTTTGCTTGCTTGTGTGCCACAGCACATGTAGAGATCAGAGGGGAACTGGTAGGAATCTAGATAGAAATCGATATTCTCCTTCTGCCACTTTAGTCCTGGAGATTGAACTCAGGTAGTCACACTTGGTGGCACTGGAATATACATATTGGTCTAAAGTAGGCCTTTTCATTGGACTTTATGTCTTGTTAGTTTGTGAGGTGGGGTGAGAAGTCTTCCTCTTACTTTCTGTTGCAGGAACTCTGATCATGTCCAATTAGTAAGGGAATGGGGAAAGAGCAATGGCATGTCCTAGGGCCTGTCTTCAGGGCCAGAAGGCCTGCCCTGGGCCTCATTGAAATCCTTGTACCAGAATAGGTTACTCTGGGTGGTAGAATCGTTCACGAACTGTTTGATCTCATATGAGTAGGGCCCCATCTGTCAGGGTTGTGAGGTAGGGCCGACAACAGGCCAGGCAGGCTCTGAACTTCTTCCACTGAAGGCAGCAATCACAACTGACCCCTCTGTTATACCTGTGATTAGATTCCAGGCATGGCAGCGGAAGTGGGACCTGGAGGGGCCCAGTAAGAAGCATAGCAACCACTTGGTATTGGGAGGAAACTAGATTACACTTTGTTTGTTTTGTTGACTTTTTTTTTTTTTTAAGACAGGCTTCTCTGTGTAGCCTTGGCTGTCCTGGTACTCAATCTATAGAACAGGCTGACCTCAAACTCAGAGATCTACCTGCCTTTGCCTCCTAAGTCCTAAGATAAAAGGCATGCACCATCACTCCCCAGAAGATTATACTTTTTGATTCAAGAAAATAACATTCTGAAGCAAACAGAAGTAGCTTTGCCCTTTAAATTCAAGCTTAGCAGTTTGCAAAGACTTGCTGTCTGTTAGCAGTAGAGGACCCAATAGAGAAAAGAGTGGAGGGACAATGAACTGGGGTACAGAAATGGAATCAGAGCTGAGGCTAGTCCCAGCTGACTGCAAATTTGAAATGGGAAGAGAGTAAGTCATTTTTACATGTCTTAGTTACTTTTCTATTGTTGGAAGAGGTGTGGCGACGGAAACTTATAAATGAAAGCATTTACGTGGGGGCTGGCTTTCAGTTTCAGAGGTTGAGTCCATGACCACCACAGTGGGGAGTGTGACAGCAGGCAGGCACGCATGGCACTGGAGCAGTAGCTGAGAATTTACATCCTGACCCACAAGCAGAATACAGAGAGCTGGAGCCGAGGGTGGGAGCACATTGTGGATGCCATTTGACATAAAGTTGTAGACTAACATAAAGAAATTTAGAATACTGAAAACATACACAGAACAACAACAACAACAACAAAAATCCCAAGAAAGGATATTGTTAGATTCAAGACCAAAGTGATTAAAAATGTCATTCCAAGTGAACTAAACTTAAAAGTTACATGTAGTTCACACGAGGAAAGTCATAATTAGGCAGAGAAGTCTTTTCTTGAAGATGGGCATCAGTAGAGGTCCACAATGAGAAACTTTGGAACACCCAGACTCCATCTTCATGGCATGTCTCTATGAAACCTCTCCCTCAAGGCTCAGGGATCCACAGGTAAGAGGAGGTGGATGACTCCAAAGAAACCATCATTTTCTTTGGGTGCTTCTCAACCATTCGGTTTCCTCAGTTGAGAATTCTTTGTTTATCTTTGTACCCCAGTTTTTAATAGGATTATTTGATTCTCTGGAGTCTTAACTTTTTGAGTTCTTTGTATATATTGGATATTGACCCTCTATCTGATATAGGATTGATTGAAAAGATCTTTTCCCAATCTGTTGGTTCCACATATGTAGCAGAGGATGGCGTTGTCCAGCATCAATAGAAGGAAAAGCCCTTGGTCCTGTGAAAGCTTGTTTGCCCAATGTAAGGGAATGCCAGGGCGTTGAGGTGGGAGCGGGAGCATCTTCACAGAAGCAGGAAGGAATGTGGGAGGGGGGGAGGGAATAACATTTGAAATGTAAATACATTCCTGGCCCAAGAGGAACCCTAGGAGCAGTCAGGGGCAGGAGCCTTCCAGTCTGCCTGTGCCCAGAGCTGACTGGTCCCACAGACAGTTATCTGTACCCAAATCCAAGTTCAGACAGTCCTGAGAACTCAGGGGAGAAAACTCACTAGTTTTCTTCACATTCCTGGCCCAAGAGGAACCTGTCTAGTGCCCTCTGGGCATAGGAAACTAGGAGCAGTCAGGACCCTTCTGGTTTCTGCTTGCGCCCAGAGCTGACTTGGTCCCACAACTCACTGAACTCAGATCCGGCTGAAAGAAAACAGGTCTACAGGAGTCCTAACACACAGGCTTACAGGAGGGTCAAGCCACTGTCAGAGATAGTAAGACAAGCTAACACCACAGACAAGCTGAGAGGCAAGCACAGGAACCTAAGCAACAGAAACCATGACTACTTGGCATCATTGGAGCCCAGTTCTCTTACCAAAGCAAATACTGGATATCCAAAACACCAGAAATGCAAGATTTGGATTTAAAATCGCATTTCATGATGATGATAGAGGACTTTAAGAAGGATATAAACTCAAAGAAATACAGGAGAACACAGGCAAGCAAGTAGAAGCCCTTAAAGAGGAAACAAAAATCTTTTAAAGAATTACAGGAAAACACAACCAAACAGGTGAAGGAATTGAACAAAACCAGGATTTAAAAAATGGAAATAGAAACAATAAAGAAAGCACAAAGGGAAACAACCCTGGAGATAGAAAACCTAAGGAGATCAGGAGTCATAGACGCAAGTATCACCGATATAATACAAGAGATAGAAGAGAGAATCTCAGGGGCAGAAGATACCATAGAAAACGTTGACACAACAGTCAAAATGTAAAATGCAAAAAGCTCCTAACCCAAAACATCCAAGAAATCCAGGACACAATGAAAAGATCAAACCTAAGGATTATAGGTATAAAAGAGAGACTCCCAACTTAAAGGGCCAGTAAATATCTTCAACAAAATTATAGAAAAAAAGACTTCCCTAACCTAAAGAAAGAGATGCCCATAAACATACAAGAAGCCTACAGGACTCCAAATAAATTGGACCAGAAAGGAAATTCCATCAGTCACATAATAGTCAAAACACCAAAGGCACAAAGAAAGAATATTGAAAGCAGTAAGGGAAAAAGTTCAAGTAACATAAAGGCAGACCTATCAGAATTATACCAGACTTCTCACTAGAGACTGAAAGCCAGAAGATCATTCATCATGATCAAGTAGGCTTCATCCTAGGATGCAGGGATGGTTCAATATGTGGAAATCCATCAATGCAATCCACTATGTAAACAGACTGAAAGAAAAATAACCACATGATTATCTCATTAGATGCTGAGAAAAGCATTTGACAAATTTAACACCCCTTCATATTTAAAAGTCTTGGAAAGATCAAGAATTCAAGGCCCATATCTAAACATAGTAAAAGCAATATACAGCAAATCATTAGCCAATGTCAAACTAAATGGAGTGAATGAAACTTGAAGCAATCCCACTAAAATCAAGGACTAGACATGGCTTCCCACTCTCTCCCTACTTATTCAATATATTACTCAAAGTCCTAGCCAGACAATTAGAAAACAAAAAGTCAAAGGGATACAAATTGGAAAGGAAGAAGTCAAACTATCACTATTTGCAGATGGTATGATAGTGTACTTTAGTGACCCCAAAAAGTTCACCAGAGAAATACTAAACCTGATAAACAACTTCAGCAACTTCGGTATAAAATTATCTCAAAGAAATCAGGAGCCTTCCTCTACTCAAAGGATAAATAGGCTGAGAAAGGAATTATGGAAATGGCACCTTTCACAATAGTCACAAATAACATAAAATTCCTCAATGTGACTCTAACCAAGCAAGTGAAAGATCTGTATGACAAGAACTTCAAGTCTCTGAAGAAATTGAAGCAGATCTCAGGAGGAAAAGATCTCCCATGCTCATGGATTGGCAGGATTAATATTGTAAAAAATGGCCATTTTGCCAAAAGCAATCTGCAGGTTCAATGTAATCCCCCATAAAAATTCCAACTCAATTCTTCATAGAGTTAGAAAGAGCAATTTGCAAATTCATTTGGAATAACAAAAAACCCAGGATAGTGAAAATGATCCTCAACAATAAAAGCACTTCTTGGGGAATCACCATCCCTGAACTCAAGCAGTATTACAGAGCAATAATGATAAAAACTATGGTATTGGTACAGGGACAGGCAGGTAGATTAATAGAATAGAATCGAAGACCCAGGAATGAACCCACATACCTATGGTCACTTGATCTTTGACAAAGGAGCTAAAACCATCCAGTGGGGAAAAAGGTAGCATTTTCATCAAATGGTGCTAGTTCAACTGGAGGTCCTCATATAGAAGAATGCAAATCAATCCACTTATCATCCTGTAAAATGCTTAAGTCCAAGTGGATCAAGGACCGCCCCAAAAAACTAGATACACTCAAAATAAAAGAAAAAAAAGTGGGCTGGGTTAAGTAACCAGCTAAAAAAAAAAAAAAAAAAAAAAAAAAAGTGGGGAAGAGACTCGAACACATGGGCACTGGGTAAAATTTCCTGAAGAGAACACCAATGGCTTATGATTCAAGATCAAGAATCAACAAGTGGGACTTCATAAAATTTCAAAGCTTCTGTAAGGCAAAGGACACTGTCATTAGGACAAAATGGCAACCATCAGATTGGGAAAAGATCTTTACCAATTCTACTTTCAATAGAGGGCTTATATCCAAAATATACAAAGAACTCAAAAAGTTAGACGGCAGAGAGTCAAATAGCCCTATTAAAAAATGGGATACAGAGCTAAACAAAGAATTATCAGCTGAGGGATATCAAATGGCTGAGAAGCACCTAAAATTTTTTTTAGCATCATTAGTCATCAGGGAAATGCAAATCAAAACAACCCTGAGATACTACCTTACACCAGTCAGAATTGCTAAGATCAAAATCTCAGGAGACAACAGATGCTGGCAAGGATGCTGGGAAAGAGGAACAATTGTTCCTCCATTGTTGGTGGAATTGGAGGCTGGTACAACCACTGTGGAAATCAGTCTGGAGGTTCCTCAGCAAATTGGACATTGAACTACCTGAGGATCCAGCTATAACCCTCCTGGGCATATACCCAAATGATGTTCCAACATATAACAAGAACACATGCTCCACTCTGTTCATAGCAGCCTTATTAATAATAGCCAGAATCTGGGAAGAAGCCAGATGCCCTTCAACAGAGGAATGGATACAGAAAATGTGGTACATCTACACAATGGAATACTACTCAGCTATTAAAAACAATAACTTCATGAAATTCATAGGCAAATGGATGAAACTAGAAAATATCATCTTGAGTGAGGTAACGCAATCACAACAAAACACTCATGTTATGCACTCACTGATAAGTGGACATTAGCCAAAAGCTCGAATTACCCAAGATTCAACCCACAGACCACATGAAGCTCAAGAAGGATGACTAAAGTGCAGATGCTTCAGTCCTTAAAAGGAGGAACAAAAATATTCATAGGAGGAGATATGGAGACAAAGTTTGGAACAGAAACTGAAGAAATGGCCGTTCAGAGCCTGCCCCATCTGGGTTCCAGCCCATATACATACAGCCAGTAAAGCCAAACAATATTGCTGGTGCTAAGAAGTACATGCTGACAGGAGCCTGATATAGTTGTGTCCTGAGAGGCTCAGCCAGAGCATGAGAAATACAGAGGCGAATGCTAGCACCAAACCATTGAACTGAGAACGGGGTCCCCATTGGAGGAGTTAGAGAAAGGATTGAAGGAGCTGAAAGAATTTGTAACCCAATAAGAACAATAATACCAACCACCTGGAGGTTCCAGGGACTAAACCAGTACCCAAAGACTACACATGGACAGACCCCTGGCTCCAACTGTATATGTAGTAGAGGATGGCTTTATTGGGCACCAATGTGGGGAGAAGTCCTTGGTTCTGCCAACACTGGACCCCCTCCCAGTGTAGGGGAATGTCAGGGTGGGGAAGCTAGAAGTGGTGGATGTTTGGGGAATGGGAATATCCTTATAGAAGAAGGGGGTGGGAGAATGGACTAGGGAGCTTATGGAAAGGAAATGGGGAAAGGGAATAATATTTGAAACGTAAATAAAAAAAATCCAATAACCACCCCCAAAAAACAAAAAAGAAAAATGTAAATAAATAAAATATCCAAGAAAAATAAAATTAAAAAATTAAGTCACTTTCAGACTCAATAGGATTGACAGCATGCATAAGACCTTCATAGGTTCAAACCACAGAAACTCCTCTGAGAGGGCCATGAAGCTACCTACAAGATAATTGAAAGTGGTACTTGCTGGGATAGGAGAATTGTTTATCTCCAAAGCAATGACACTGGATATTTTTACACTCCATGTCAGGCCCTATGAAAAATCTGAATTGCATTTTTTGTTGTTGTTGTTTTTTGTTTTGTTTTTGGTCCATGTAAGCACCTACTTTGTTTTGATATTTTTTGTCTTACTGGTTTTCTTTTTAATTTGGTAGGTAGAAAGATGGTTACTTAATATTGTGACTTAAAAAATTTTCTTTCACCTGGGATCAGGGAGTGAGGGAGACTCGAGGGTGCCCAAAGTGTATTCTGCCTACAAAATGTTCAGGGACAAAGGTAAAACAGACAGGGAAGGAATGACCAATGACTGACCCAATGAGACCCATCCCATGGGTAAGATCCAGTCCCTGGCACTATTAATGGTAGTCTGTTATGCTTCCAGACAGTATCTTAGCATACCTGTCTCCTTACAGGCTCTACTCTACAGCTGACCAAAACAGATGTGGAGACCCATAGTCAAACATTAGGTAGAACTCAGAGAGTCTTGTGGAAGAGTTGGGGGAGAACTAAAGGACTGGGAGAGGATATGGACTCCACAGGAAGACCAAGAGTCCTAACTTCTATCCTTGGGGACTCCCAGAGACCAAACCAGCAGCCAAAGAGCAAGCATGGGTTGGACCTACGTCCCTCACTCATGTGAAGCTTGGTCTTCTAAGTGGGTCCCCCAACAACTGGAGGGTGGACTGTCCTTGAATCTGTTGCCTGCCTGTGGATCCCATTCCACTAACTGGGCCATCATGTCTGGTCTCAGTGAACTAGATGCACCTAGTCCTGCAGTGACTTAATGTGCTCTGTGTGTGCGTGCGTGCGTGCGTGCGTGCGTGCGTGTGTGTGTGTGTGTGTGTGCATGTGTGTGTCTCTGTGTGTGTGTGTGTGTGTGTAGGGGGGATACCCAGGGGGTTCCCCCTTAGAGAAGGGGAGGGGAGCTTGGGAGGAGGAGCTGTAAGATGGGGACTTCGAGCAGAGGGGGTATGAATATTAGGATATAAAATGAATGATTTTAAAAATTGTTCATTTTTATTTATTTATCTATTTTATTTTATTTTTTAGTCCAGAATATATTTCCCTCCTGCTCCTCCCTCAAATTGTTCCACACCCCACACCTCCTCCGCACCCACATACCCCACCGTCACCTCACCAGACCTCCCCACTCCCTGGGGCCTCAAGTCTCTCGAGGGTTAGGTGTATCTTCTCTGACTGAGTCTAGATCCTGCAGTCCTCTGCTGTATGTGTGTTGGGGTCCTCATATCAGTTGGTGTATGCTGTCTGGTTGGTGGCACAGTTTGTGAGAGATCCTAGGGGGTCCAGGTTAGTTGAGACTGCTGGTCTTCCTATGGGGTTGCCCTCCTCCTCAGCTTCTTCCAGCCTTTCCCTAATTCAACCACAGGGGTCACCAGCTTCTGTCCATTGGTTTGGTGTAAATACCTACATCTGACTCTTCCTGCTTGTTGGGCCTTTCAGAGGGCAGGCATGCTAGGTCTGTAAGTACATTATTGTTGGGAGTGATGCCCTTATTGATGTTAATAGTATAGTTAGAGTTAAATATGACTGGGTTCATGGAAAATCCCCAGCCAGCTGCAGAAGCCTAATACAAATCTGGTGGTCAGGATGGATAATGATATGACAAAGTTGTGACCTTGCTGAGAAATACATCTGACGTCAGGGTGCCCAATGTGATGACCTGTCACCTTTCTGAGAAACCAACATCCTGCTGACTAATTATATGACAAACCTGTGACCTTTCTGAAAAACCAACATCCTGTTGACATCAGCTGACCACAAGAGAGCTGTGTCTTTGGCCTGCGTAAATGTTTCCCAGTTCCCCCCTCTCTCTGCTATACCTGTTATGGTATAAATTCAGCCTTGGGAAAAAATAAAATTGTCGCCTTGATCAGACTCTTGTCTTGGTGTCCTTCTCTTCCAGGTACCCTCTGCACAACACTGACTGCCCTGCAGGACAGGGCACATTGTAGCATCAGTAATAGTGTCAGGCCTTGGTGCCTCCCTCTGATCTGGATCCCAATGTAAGCCTGTCATTGGACCTCCTTTTTCCTCAGGCTCTTCTCCATTTTTTTTTGTCCTTGCAGTTCTTTCACTCAGGAACAATTCTGGGTCAGATTTTTTGACTGTGAAATGGCAACCCCATCCCTCACTTGATGCCCTGTCTTTCTACTGGAGGTGGACTCTGCAAGTTCCCTCTCCCCACTGTAGGGCATTTCATCTAAGGTCCTCCCTTTGAGTCCCGAGAGTCTCTCACCTCCCAGGTCTCCAGTACATTCTAGAGGGTCCCCCACCTCCTACATCTTGAGATTGTCTTATTCCATTCTTTCTGCTGGCCCTCTGGACTTCATTCCTGTTCCCCCACTCCAACACCCAATATCTGATCATGTTCCCCTCTTCCCCTCCCTGTCTCTTTTTCCTCCCAGGTCCCTACAGATTGGCAAAAAGTCTTCACTAACCCCACATCCGATAGAGGGCTAAGATCCAAAATATATCAAGAACTCAAGGAGCTAACCACCAAGAAACCAAACAACCCAATCAAAAAATGGGCTATAGAACTAAATCGAGAATTCACAACAGAGGAATCTCAAATGGCTCAGAAGCACTTAAAGAAATGTCCAAAGCCCTGAGTCATCAGGGAAGTGCACATCAAAACAGCCCTGAGAGTCCAACTTACACCAATCAGAATGGCTAAGGTCAAAAACTCAGGTGACCGCACACGTCTGTACCCATGTTTAGCTGGTGCCTTTAGAGTGTTGTCAGAGTTTCTGGAACTGGAGTTGAAGATATGTGCCACCATGCAGGTGCTAGGAATTGAACCCAGGCGAGTGCTCTCAACCTCTGAGCTATCTCTCCAGCCCTGGCGTTTTTCGGTTTTTACTGTGTTGTGAGGTATTACTAATTTTAAAAGTCTGCTTTACGTGTAGCTAGGACTTGGGGAGTGGCATGCACAGTGCCTTATTTGCTGAAGCAGGTGTGCATGCTGTTTAGAAAGGATCCTTGGACTTTAATTAGAATAGCTCTATATTTCTTAAAGCGTAAGAATTGGATCTCGCTTTTTTCTTGACTAGAAAATATTTGGGGGGAGAGAGAGAGAGAGAGAGAGAGAGAGAGAGAGAGAGAGAGAGAGAGAGAGAGAGAGAGAGAGAGAGTCCAAGTTGCTTTCCTAAAAAAATCTTTTTTAAGCTTGGACCTTAGAAATAACATTTTCTTCCTTTTACAAATGTGAAGATCAAAACCCGTCAAGCTTCCTTCAGTTGTAATTCGTACTGAGCTGACGGCCACACAAACACACAGCTAATGTACACTCAGCTAATAGCTCATGAATGCACAGAAACCTCAAAATCACTGCCATTGAGGCTTTTAAAATGTAAACACATTTAAACATCGAAAACCTTAAAGTTTTTTTGTTTTTAATTGATTGTTAGAACCATGCCAGTAAGAAAAAACATTTTCAGTGCTTTACTTGGGAGAAATATTATCTTCAGGGTTTATTTCCAGCAAAGCAGTTGTATTCAGAACCCAAGTGCTATGAGCATTAAAGTGTGTTCATTGTGAGTTCCAGAAAGATGGTTGCTCTGCATTGTCCACAGGCCCAGAGCTTGCAAATCTGCTTACTTGGTAAGGCGTTATTTGTATATCCCAAACAAAGAGTGCACAGTTGTCATTTGCGGAAAGGAGCAGAGTGGCCCGAAAGCTACCCCATGCTTGAAGCTGAGGTTGAATAAGTCAGTCCTCTTGTGAATTTGAAAATAGAAAAAGGTAAGATAAATGAGAAAGGATTTAGATACATTTAACAGCAGGAGAAAAAAAAATAGGCATTGCATACAAGCTACTGACTGGAAGGACTTAATTAGAATGCATTAATTAGACAAAGGACTTGTAAGTCATGATGTGTCCTTTAATTGAATCCATTCAGAGGAACGCAATGTTTATCAGGAGGTGCACAGGCAATGGTAAGATTGTTTGAGAAGATGATCGAGGTCATTATCAGGGAAAGCACTTCAGGACCGGGTAAAACTAATGTCAGAAGGAAAATACTGAATGTCTAGAGCTGTGATTCACAACCTTCCTAATGCTGAGGCCCTTTAGTATAGTTCATATTGTGGAGCCCCCAGAACCATAATATTACTTTTGTTGCTGCTTCATAACTATAATTTTGCTGCTGTTCTGAATAGTAATGTAAATATCGGATACACAGGATGTCTGCTATACAACCCCCAAAGGGTTGCTGTTGCCTGTGTCCTGGATTACTCCTTGCCTGACCCTACCTGCCCTTGGGGGTTGGAGGTGAGATGGCACGGAGTCAATGACACAGATTCCAGGAGCAGACTTCAGGAGCTCATCCGAGCACTGCTGTAAGCTCCTTTAATGCCTTCCACCTGCACCCCATTGATCCCAAGAAAGCCTCACTTCTAAACGGCACTTCCTGATTGGTTGGCATTGTCTGCACCAGCAATCCTTAGTCTCTCAGGCAGTCCTCAATTTGGTCCTCCTGCAGGAGATGCTTTTGTGTCTGCATGGCCCCCAGCGTTTACACAGAGGCAGCCTTGCTGTTCTTGCTACAGGTTGCAAACCGTCGGTTGAAAATGCTGGAGAGCGAGAGGGTGGGGGTTAAAATGGGATTAATGGACATGAAGAAAATAGGAAGCCATGTTCCCTATCCTGGTTGTTGTATATTCTGTATGCAATTGGAAAGAAATTGTCAACTTCAATTCTATGATTTTTATCTTAGAAGGCTGGAAAAAGTACACGCACACAAGCAGATCATGAGATTAGAACACCAAAACTACAAAGCCTGACAAACCCAGGCAAAATGGTAGTATATAGCACCTGTCTTAGTTAGGGTTGTACTGCTGTAAACAGACACCATGACCAAGGCAACTCTTTTTTTTTTTTAATGTTTTTTTTTTTTCATCTGTATTAACTTGAGTATTTCTTATTTACATTTTGATTGTTATTCCCCTTCCCGATTTCCGGGCCAACATACCCCAACCCCTCCCCCTCTCCTTCTGTATGGGTGTTCCCCTCTACATACTCCCCCCATTACCACCCTCCCCCCAACAATCACGTTCACTGGGGGTTCAGTCTTGGCAGGACCAAGGGCTTCCCCTTCCACTGGTGCTCTTACTAGGCTATTCATTGCTACCTATGAGGTTAGAGCCCAGGGTCAGTTCATGTATAGTCTTTGGGTAGTGGCTTAGTCCCTGGAAGCTCTGATTGCTTGGCATTGTTGTTCATATGGGGTCTCAAGCCCCTTCAAGCTCTTCCAGTTCTTTCTCTGATTCCTTCAACGGGGGTCCCGTTCTCAGTTCAGTGGTTTGCTGCTGGCATTCGCCTATGTATTTGCTGTATTCTGGCTGTGTCTCTCAGGAGAGATCTACATCCGGTTCCTGTTGGCCTGCACTTCTTTGCTTCATCCATCTTATCTAATTGGGTGGCTGTATATGTATGGGCCACATGTGGAGCAGGCTCTGAATGGGCGTTCCTTCTGCCTCTGTTCTAAACTTTGCCTCCCAAGGCAACTCTTAAAAGGACAACATTAATAGGGGCTGGCTTAGAGGTTCAGAGGTTCAGTCCATTATCACCAAGGAAGGAAATATGTCCAGACAGGCATGGTACAGGAGGAGCTGAAAGTTCTAAATCTTCATCTGAAGGCTACCAGGAGAAGACTGGCTTCCAGGAAGGTAGGATGAGGGCCTTAAAGACCACGCCCACAGTGCCATATCCACTCCAACAAGGCCACATCTCCTAATAGTGCCCCTCCCTGGGCCAAACACATACAAGCTATCACAGTGCCCATTAACACATTTTTTTCTTACTATACATCTAAGTGTACCTACTCGATTATAACATTTTCTGAACAAAAATGGAGGTATCTTTTGGTTAACATTTAAAATGTAATTAAATGAAAACTTAAGTTTTAAAGGTTCCTTTTCAATTTTCAGATAGGTTGGAAACAATGCCTCTTTAGCTCTCTGCTTCCCTTCTTGCAACATCTTGTACTACTGAAGTCCATCTGAGACACCTGAGTCAGGTGTCGTCATACTGGGATTTCATGACTGTTTCCATGTGTGTTCTTTCTCTGAGTCACGATCTTACACAGGACAGCCTGTCATAACTAGTCACCTGTTGCTTTGGTTTTCTCCAGTTTATGACAGTTTCTCAGATTTCTTTTATTT
The DNA here is from genome assembly GCF_011064425.1 of Rattus rattus. Taxonomy (NCBI): domain Eukaryota; kingdom Metazoa; phylum Chordata; class Mammalia; order Rodentia; family Muridae; genus Rattus; species Rattus rattus. The sequence goes on from NC_046155.1 coordinate 34,602,192, forward strand.
CTCAAGCTGTTGACGACTTTGTGTGGGTGTCAGGAAGGCAGTCTAAAAGACGTCTTTTTTGGGGGGTTTGTCAATGCTTTTCCTGTGGTTTGGATTATAGTCTATAAAGAAAACATTGTAATGTTGTCTTCCCATTGCATTACGGTATTATGTGTTCTAAGCTATGCCATGGTCATGGTAGTGTTTACAGCACTTCTCCACCGTCACTGGTAACACCTACTCTTCCCCTTCTATTCTTTGGAAGCTGCTGACACTCAGTAGTGAGGGAACCGTGTAAAACAGATTTTAGAGTGCGCGTTTCAACCCCATACTTGGAAAGGAAATGGTGATTCCATGCGGCTCTTCATGTTTCAGAGGAACTGCTTCTTTCTGCTTGGAGCTGTGTGTGATGCGATTTACAGAAGACACATTTTGGGAAGCATCTTTCAATGTTCTTGTAAGGTACACTGAATACAACAGAATGTGAAGAAGCATTTGTTTAAATTGCTTCATTATATTTTTGTTTTATTATTTTATGTGTATGTGGGTTTTACCTGTAAGTATATCTGGTCACCACATGTGTTGCTGGTGCTCAAGGGGGCCAGAAGGGCATCTTATCTCCTGTCACCAATATTAACAGTCGTAAGCCTCCATGGAGGTCCTGGAAGAGCAGCCAGTGCTCTAAACAATTGAACCATCTTTCTAGTCTCCTTCCTACTTTATTTTTATAATGAGCATGAATTGTTTATTATTTGTACATTGCCCATATTGGTCTTGAGTTCCTGGACTTGTATGGTATGATGTTTCTACCTCAGTCTTCTGAGTAGCCTCTGCCATACCCAGTTAAAACTCACCCTTTAGTTCCAGTGTTGGGAGGCAAGAGGAGCTCTGTGAGTCAGAGGCCAACTTGGTCAACAGTGAGTTATAAGTCAGTCAGTGCTTGAGACCCTGTCTCAAAAAGAAATAATAACAGTAGTGGAATTCTATGGGCAGTCTTAAAAGAAAGTTACACTGGTGTGTTATGACATAACATTAGTAAACAATTTTAGCCTCAAAATATAAGACTTCTCAAAAACTTTTTTTCTTCTAAGATTCTCTTGTCATGTAGCCCAGACTGGCCTAGAAGTTGCTATATAGGCAGGCTGACCTTGAACTTGGCAAGTCTCCTAAGATTACAGGTGGGCTACCATACCCGGAAGTTAGCACTGTTTTAAAGTACAAGAGAAAAAAATTACACATAAAATGGTAGGAAAAAAAATAGAGCTGCTATTTTAAAAACATTCCATTGGGCCCCTTCCCCTGGAGCTAGGGGAACCCTGCAGAAGAGAAGGATTGGAAAGATTATAGAAACCAGAAAGGAAGGAGGATACCAGGAGAGCATGGCCCACCAAAGCAACTAAGTAGGGTTCACATGGACTAACAGAGACTGGAGCGTTAAGCAGGGCGTCTGCAAGGGTCTGTCCCAGGTCCTCTGTGTATGCTATGGCTGTTAACTTGGTGCTTTTGTGGAATTCCTAACAGTGGGGGCAGATGTGTCTCTGATTCCTTTGCCTGCTCTTGGGACTGTTCATGCTATTGGGCTGCCTCCTCCAGCCTTGACATGAGGGTGTTTGCCTTGTATCTTGTTTTGTCATATTTGGTTGTCCCTTGGGGGCCTGCTTTTTTCTGAAGGAAAATGGAAGAGGAGTGGATCTAGGAGAGAGTGAGGTGGGGGCTAGGTGGGAGGAGTGGAGAGTGGGGGAGACTGTGGTTGGGATTGTATGAAAGAAGAATCTATTTCCAATAAAAATTCTTACCATCCTCTCAGCAACCTGAGGTCTCTTCTTTTCCTGGCTGTCCCTACCTAACTTCCTCTGGATCTGCTAGTCTTGATCTCTGGCCATTTGAGCCATGACAGGCAGGGAAGCAGAGCCTGAAAAGCAGCTGGTGCCACAATGTGGGGCACAGAGACTGCCAGTATGCACAGAAGGAAAGTGGACAATCCCCCACCCAGGGACATCAATCCCCACCCACGTTTTGCCTCCCCATGAGAAAGGCTGGCAGTCTGTTTTTCCGTTTAGGTTCATCCCATCTCAAGGGACTGGGTACAGTAAAGGGACAACTGACATCTTCTGACCACAGTGACTCCTAGGCTTTTGTACAAGGGGTACCTCAGCCTCTGCCTGGGCCCCCAAACCCCTTAGGTGTTGGCCATAACACCTATCTTTTTCTCTCCTTAAAAAAAATTCAGTAACTCAATGGCCAGTTAAAAGTCTTAGAGTGGTCACTGGTTTCTCTGAATTTTCAGGGAGGCTTGAATCTAGGACTTTGAAGAATATCCCATGGTGTCACTGGCCCTGGTTCATTCTGACCTTGGCATTTCCAAACCTTCCTTATCATGGGAAACCCTTCATCTTATCTAAAGGAATCCCAGATCATGGGGCTACTAGCATTACTCAAAACTTGAGGCATGAAACTGACCCAAAGATGTAGCATGTAGTTATAAAAAAGAAAGAAAGAAAGAAAGAAAGAAAGAAAGGAAGAAAGAAAGAAAATGAAACAAAACAAAACAAAAAAGCAAAACCAATCCATGCTATGGCCAACTGGGCACCAGCTACAGTGGTCTCTCCACCCCCATGGGGATCCCCAAGCAGTGGTCTGCTCAGGTTCCCAAGGTTAGCTGTTGCCTAACCTCTTAAGTCATAACCAAGATTAGGGCCTGTACTTCCCAAGCCATCCACCCCTGTGGCTAGCCTATGGAAACTGGCTACTGCTGGCTCCAATCCTATAGCCCTGTAAAATGAAAACTCCAGAGGCTTGTAATTTACCAGCCAGATGTGTAACAGTAATTCCTAAAACCCCAAAATGCCCTCACAAAGAACTCAAAATTCAACTGATGCAGATACAAGCTGCATACCCAGATTGGACAAATGTGCCCTACCTATATTACTCAATAATTTATCTGTGAAATCCCCAGTTACTTATGGCTCCTAGGACCATGTGGTTTTGGCTCTTCATCCTCTCCTTCTAACTTTAAAACAAATCAAACTTCTATTAATACCTGCTTATAGGAAGCAGGCAGCTTTTACCTTTGCTCTCTGCCTGAAGCCATTATATTATTTTCCTGCACTAGTTCTGAACCATAGGCAGAATTCTTCATGTGACCTTATTCTATCTTTAACAACAATTAAATCAAACTTCTATTAATACCTGCTTATAGGAAGCAGGAAGCCTTTACTTTATACTGTTTCGATTTATAGCAGGTGAACTCAGAGCCCGAACTGGGTCTATCCCTGTGTTTCTTTGTTTAGAATCCCCAGGGCTCGCTGGAGTCATGTGACTCCTCTCCACTTGCTAAGAACTAATTCTCCCACTTTCAGGCCAAGAATCTTAAGTTCCTAGACGATTCTTGTCTACCACGTTGGCTGTTATCTGAAGATAGTATAAGATACAGATGTTGCCCGAGTCACGTGGGGAATTCTGCCCTCAGGTTAGGAAGTACTGCAAGGACAGGTAGAGCTGTCAGGAAAGCTGTGGTCTCCAAGAAAGATAAGAGAAAGATGGTATGAAGATAAAAAGCTGTAATAAAGTCTTACAGGATACTCATATTCTTTCTAAAGAGTGCATTTTGGGTTAAAAATCCTGGCTTGATGGGTTAGAAAAGGCCTAAGATGGGCTTAAATAGTATTTGTTTAATTTTCTTGTTTTAAATTATTTAATTGTTTAATTATCAACAATTATCAATTGATAATTGTTTAATTATCACCATGGGTATGATTCTGAGTTCTGTGGTTATTTTATTATTCTTAGGGAGAGAGGTCGAGCTAAATGTTTTCCTGGTTCTGGCTAAAGGGCATATTAATTTGGGAGAAAGGCTTTGTGGTTGTGGTTTTAGAAAAGGTGATTAGACTCTGGACACCTTATAGAGTTAAATGGATCAGATATGACAGAGGGAGACCCCCTGAAGAACTAGATTCAAGAGAATCAAACAAAGAAGGCAAAGATTCTTTGTTCCATCCTTCACATGGCACAAATGAAGACATGATTGGTTATTATTAAAATTGACTCATAAAAAAGACCGTCTTTCACATGCTCGAACAAAGCTGAATTTCATCTTGACTAGGCTGTACACCCTACACAGACTAACACAATCCATACAGATATCTTGATGGTACTTAAATTTTGTTTTGAGATTTGTATATTGCAGAGTGTACAGCTCGTCAGACATGGTGAACTGCTCAAACTCCTGATGTCCTGGATTCTAGGTCGTCTTGCCTTAGTCAACCTTTTAGATAGATCCAGTCAGAACTTAGACATCAGAGACTTAAAACAATTGTTGGCATGACCTTCTTAAGGCCTAACCAACTCCCCCATTTTCCCTACCCCTCAAAAGATATATCAATGCCCATATTCAGCAGGAAGAAGTTATGAAGTGTCTTCGTCCTGGTTCTCTGGGCTTGGGGGTTCTGGGGGGGTGGTTTTTCTAGGTTGTCTTTTTAGGGAATTTAGAAATGGTCATTAAACATGGAGGGAACAGCTAGAATTAGTTATGTAGCCATAATCTCATTTGGTAGAAATCTTCCTAATTTTTACTAAGTTGAAGTTATAATTTCTTACATTGGTACAGAATTTATTTTATAACAGATTTAAGGTTTTCATTGGTATGAATTTCTTCTATTGATATAAAAATTTAAGTATACAAAGCTTAGACCCAGTCCTTCTATAACTGCCATTACAAACTGATTTTAGGTGAGTAAGCATATGAGTTAAGGGTCAGATGGCAAAATCATGGTTCTGACTTAATTTTAAGGGTGTTTTCAAGATATTTTAATTAGAAATAGCTGAGAGTAGTTAAAGGACAACAGTTCAGATTACATAGATAGTTTTCAAAACTGTCAGAAATCCACACAATGTAATGTTTAAAGTTTTTTAATCTTGAGTTTAATCTTATGTTGAGACATATCTGCTCCTGACATCACCCTGTTCTTGGATTTAAAGAAGAAACTGAGCATCTATACTTCCAGGTGAGGTTGTACGTTGTGACAATGTAGGCACTGGGCAGAAATTGCCTATTCTTCTACAGACAAAAATACTGTCCAGAAAAAGGACAAACGATTTGGAATAGTTGACTGATAATCTCTGCCAAAACAGGGTAATCAGTCCTTCATAATCCTGCATTAAAAGGTCTGTCAGATGATCCTGGGCTAGAAGGCCACAGATTGATGCTCCAATGTGCTGAGAAATAGGAGACTATGTAGGTAGGCAGCTGTCTCTACATTTTGTTTCAGTTTTGGAAGCTATATTGGTGCTTCCTATATTTTCAGGTAAATTTTATGTTGCTATGGGAATTCTGACCAGATTGAAGACTAACTGTAGTCTCTTAGCTAACCCAATCTATTTAGCATGAGAATGTATATATTCAGAGAGAGAGAGAGAGAGAGAGAGAGAGAGAGAGAGAGAGAGAGAGAGAGAGAATGGTTTTCAGATAGTATACAAGCTAAACCAGGACATAACTGGGTTGAACAATGGCCTCTATCAACAGAGAAACTTCAAGAGCTCACACAGTAAAAGAACAACTCCAGCTTTACCATATTTGCCCTTTCTGTAGTCTATGGAATACCCATGAGTTTGCTATAAAGAAGAACTCAGGGTGATGGAGACTGCTACAAGACTTAAGGGCAATTAATAAAACCGTTTCTGGTTTTAGGGTTCCCACAAAGGGGGGGGTCCCCTTATCTCCACCATCCCCACCAATATCCCTTTCTTAGCAATAGGTATTAAAGACTGTTTTTTTTCCTATCCATCTCCACCCATGGCTGAGCTAAAATAGCCAAATTTTGTGTGTACAATAAAATTGTATGATCAGTAAATGGATTGCTTTTCAACTATAGTCTTTTTATTTGGTTCTCTCTCTCTCTGTTTGTTTGTTTTGACAGTTGTGTCTCTCTACATAGTCCTTGCTCACTATGTAGACCAGGCTGTCCCCCAATTTACAGAGATCTACCTGTCTTTGCCCCCTTCATGCTGGGATAAAGGCATGCACCATTACATCTGGCTAAATTTAATTTAATTCTAAAGCACATTTACATTTTTTGGTCATAACTTCTATGTATATTAAAAATATAGACCTATGTAAAATAAATGATATTTTTTATAGTGCAGACTCAGTGTGATTAAGTTCTACATGGAATTTAAATTCATGTATTTAATTTCTGTGCCAGTTTGGCAATATGATTGGTGATTGCTAATCTTGTAAAATGATAGGGCAGATAGGCCAGCATCCCACTAGGAGGATGAAAATTATATAACAAGACTCTGGGTTGTCACTTCATTTTATGATTTATGTTGGAAGTCTTGTCCATTGGTTACCATTGATGAAGTCATTTGACAGTGAATAGCCATGAAGACACCATAAAAAGTCATGGTTGAGGTACAGCTTTAATCTCATTCTTTCCCCATCTCCGTTCCTGTCATGCCTTTTCACTTAGCTCTGCCTTCCTCCACTCTATTTTTTTTCTTTCCTTCTCTTGGGGCAGAATCTCACTATGTAGCTCAGCCAGCCTGGCTTAGAACACACTATTCTCCTGCCTGTCCTTTCTTAGTTTCCCAAAGTATGTAATTATAGATCTGTATCACTGCATTTGGCTGGGATGATTTCTTAAAACTATATGGAAATTTCAGATAACTTACATATTGTTATTGATGATGCCTAGTAGACTAATGGATCTATTTGCCCTCCCCCGCCCCTGTAGGCCCAGTTTTGTACATATTGTCTGTAGCATCTTTTGTGCTGTACTGGCAGAACTGAGTGGTTATGATAGAAACCCTATGTGCTGCAAGGCTTCAAACATTTACCATCTGGCCATATGTAGAAAGTTTGCCAGCCACTGCAATCGACAATCCAGCAGCGATGCCAGTTGCTAAGTGCAGCTTATCCAGGGCAGTGCCAAACATCTTGCGTTCATTACCAAGCAATCTTTTCCTGCCGTATTTTGGCATTCTGAGTTGAGAGGTAGTGTTGACAGCGCTCTTGATATATAGCTTGTGTATTGTACATCTCCTATTTACTTATTTATTTTATTAAACATAAACATGTGGTGTTATATTGAAGAGCAAATTCTACAAAGCAAGAGAAAGATCCCAATAGCATTTTTTTTTTAAAAAAAATCTAAAACATCATTAAATCACAGCCGTTAGTAACACATAATGATTTGAGAAGTTTTACTTTTCATAAAGCAGAAGAGCTCTGCCCTGAGCCTCATTACTCCGAGCGTGGTCATGGACCAGCATCGGCATCACTTTGCAGCATTGTGTGTGTGGGTGCAGGTGTATGTGTCCTCCCCGAGGACAGCTCTAGGGAGTTGGTTCTCACCTGCCCCGTCATGAGATATGGAACTGGAAATCATGGCATCAGGCCTGGGACCAAGTGGCTTTTCTAGCTGAGCCATCTCACTGGCCCATCTTGAAGTTTTCAAGAAATATAGGATTGTGGGCCCTCTTTCAGACTACTTGATAAAAATCTGCTTATTAACTATATTATTCACTGAATAACAAGTAAAGTTCAGAGTATGTACATAGCTCAAGGATTAATGCTGCCCTATCTATGTTGAAAATGCAAAGAATACTTGTTTATTATTATTATTATTATTATTATTATTATTATTATTATTATTATTTACAAAATTCTAAGTATCATGTTGGTTTAAAAAAATAAAATGTACAAAATTACCAAAATACAAGTATCTTGCTCCTGCCCAATCTCTCTCTCTCTCTCTCTCTCTCTCTCTCTCTCTCTCTCTCACACACACACACACACACACACACATTTAAAGATAACCACCATTTTGATTTTTGACAGCAAGAATGCCTGCAAATGTGTGTATTCACCACCGGACTTCATCTAGGTAAAACTACATCTGTGAGATTTACCCCTTTCTAAAGAGTTATACCTTTTGGGGTTCATCACAGTATTGCATCCTATGAGCGTATAGCATGATTGATCCATCCTGCCGTGAGTAGGCGTCTAGTGTTTTCACTATTTGTAGGCAATGCTGCCACATAAACAGTCCCTGCATAGCTATAGGCACACCCAGAAGTGGGAGCGCAAGTCAAAACATGGCTTGGACTTAACAACTCCCACTGAACACTGTCCCAGGGCGATTGTACCAAAGTTCATCTTCGCCCATGGAATGTGGGAGTGGCACTTGCTCAGCATGGGTTTAGTATTGCCTTTTTGGTTTTAGATATTCTGAAAGATGTTTCAGGTTATATATCGTGATATTTTTATTTGCAGTGCTTTGATTAGTGATAGTATTTTACTGTGTGTGTGCATGCTGTGTGTATGTGTGTGTGTATATACATGGTGTATGTGTATGCACATGCATGGTGTGTGTGTATTTGTGTGCATGATGTATGTATGTGTGTATATGTATATGCATGGTGTGTGTATGAGTGTGTGTGTATGCATGGTGTTTGTGTGTGCACAAGCACGTGTGTGTGTGTGTGTGTGTGTGTGTGTGTGTGACATGAGCATGTATGAAAGTGGAAGGACCATTTTGTGGTCCAGTATTCTCCTTCACCTTTGCACCTGACTTTCGACAGTCAAACTCAGGATACCAGGCTGGCTTGGCAAATGCCTTTACCCACTGACCCTTTTTGCCAGCTCCACGACAACCTGCCTTTTCAAACTCTTCTTAGCTTAAAAATTAATTTTTATTTTTATGTGTATGGATGTTTTTGCCTGTATGTATGTCTGGGTATCATGTGCGTTGAGTGCCCATGGGGACCAGGAGAGGGAGTGGTTACAGACACTGCCATCTGGGTGCGAGGAATCAAACCCTGGTTCCCTGGAAGAGGAACCAGTGTTCTTGGCTGCTGAGCCATCTCCCCAGGCCCCTTCCTATCTATTTGAATCTCCTGCACTCTACATTTGCATATGAATTCTCCAGCATTACAGATTATGTTGTAAACATAAATCAGATCTTCCTTTTCACTACTTAATGATAAATTAATATTTTCAGGTTCTCAGAGGATTCAGAACTAATACCAGCTATCATTTTAATGTATAAATTAATATATGTGATTAAATACAAATTTTATAGCAGTCATGCATATGTCATGATGAAGACTTGACGATAGTGACTAATTTGAATGTAGCTTCATTTGAAATGTCTCCTAGAATGTAAAAAATTAAGGTGATTGCTCATGCAGTATAAACTATAATGGTTTATGTGTCTCGTCAACTGTGTGTCTGATGTACCAGTATTAAATATATCTCTAACCAGCTGGAAAAAAAGCAAGGTGAGAAAGAAGCAGGCTATATAAACCAAGTTTAAAAACTATTTTATTTACTATGTGCCTATGTGTGTGAGCACATGGGACAGAGAAGATTTCTGGGAAGTGATTCTTTCCCTCCACCGTGAGATCTTGAGATAAAACCAGCTTGTCAGGCAAGGATTTCTTTTCATCATGCCATCTTGTTGATCCCAGAAAGCAAGGTTGTTTTGTTTTTTTTTGTTATTAACAGCACAGCTCTTAATAGAGTCAAAGGGATGCATTGTAAAACTATCATGTGAAAGGATTTCTAAAAATTAGATGTACAGTTTTAATTCTGTCTCTTCTCATTGATGGGGCCTGAGAGGAGCACACGGTCTGCTGACACTGCAGCATTAACATCGTCCACCAGATGGAGACAAAACACTGTTTGCTGGACCTGTTCCCACAGACCCTGTTTTCTGACTCTCCATTTGAACCAATTCTAATTTATGTAACATACCAATAGGGCAAAAATACGGCAAGGAAGGTAAAATTATCTTCAATACTGTTTCTTTCCGTACCAGGTAGTTCTTGTTAGTACTGAGGACTATTCCAGGAACTAATTTCTTAATAGTTCGGTTAAAATAAGTGTTATTCACCCAATTGTCTCAACTGGGTTCTACATAGTCACCAATTCTCATTTTAGCTCATTTTGATGAAGTAGACCATGGGGAAGTGAAGAGTATCGCTGCTCATGTATTATGCAGTAGAAAACTTGGAAGTGCGATCACCTCAAGAATTCTGAAGCTACAACCAGCAGTAGTGCAAGTAAATTAATTAGCTTAAGACTGTGTCCCTGATGAATAAATATAAGAAGCATGTGTGGGTAACAGTGGTGTCAGTTTTGACCTGAAGTACTTGGTTGTGATTGCTACTTTCTTAAAAGCCACAGTCACAAGGCCTGCCCCTCCCGCCACTTTGTAAGTGGAGTCAGCTAATACTATGTAAATGTGTGTGGGGGGAATCGCTGTATAAAATGGCAAAAGTTTTCACACTACAACTTTTTCTACCTTGCTTCCCTGTCCACTCTTCTTGCCCCAACCCCCTAGGAGCATGAACCTTGGAGGTGCAGCGGCCATTATTATCCCTGAGCTGACAAGCATGAGGTTCAAAGCTATTGTAACAGGATAGCAGAGAGGCCAGGCAGGGTCCTATGCCAGGGAGAGCCTGTCTAGGTCTGAACTTGTAAGAAAACAGGAAAACTGCTATTATTTCATCTTGTTGTTTGGGGATAAATTATTTCCTAATCTATCCATCATTGGAGGGTTACTACTGTAAGTGTGCTTGTAATGTTGAATTTAGATGCTGGCCTTCGTAGCCAAACAAAGCCTTTAGATGAAACATGGCCCTTGGAAGCTCAACATCCTTGCTTCTTGCTGTCCTTATTCCTAAACAGCATGAATTAAATGCCTGACAGTAAATACGGGGCCATCTGCCAAATGCTTCTGCCCTATTGACACTTCTGGGCCAAAATGTACATTTTGACATTTCACCTTATTATAGAGAGAATTTGTTGTTGTTGTTTTCACAGAATCGTGCGTGAAAATGGAACCTGTCCCATTACCCTCCTTGACACAGCCTGCAATTCTTCAGGGCAGAGAAGTCAAGGCTCATCGATCACTGCTGTTGACAAATGCAAATGACAATGGAGTAAAAACCCTAAGTGAAATAGCAATGGGTAGGTAATGAAGTGCTGACAAGAGGTTTAGTGTAAAAAATGCCCAAGTTTTCAGCATGTGGGATCAAACTCAGGCCCGGGGCAGGGGAGAGGGCGAGGGGAGCATCTACAGAACGTGGAAAAATTCATTTCATGACAGGCTCTTCCTAAGTCATGTAGGTTGGCTTCAGACTTGAGATCTTCTTACTTCAGTTTCCTTAGTAGCTGGGATTATGAGCATGGGTCACCCCACACAGACAGGGTTTAGATTAAACAGAATGGTATTTTCTGTGAATTTTCAACGAACAGAATAGTCAGGATAATAGCTATTCTCTGGCCAACCTCAGGAGTATTTCACCAAACACATGGGGTGTCCATAAAAGTGGAAAAAATCTAAGGTTCAGAGAGAGAGAGAGAGAGAGAGAGAGAGAGAGAGAGAGAGAGAGAGAGAGAGAGAGAGACACTCAGCACTTCCAGGGGTTCTACTAGATGGGGTTCTGCTCCATTAGTGGCCTAGGGGATGATGCTGATGTACTTGGAGAAAGTCAAAGGAATTTGTTTATTTCCTACTTGCCCCCTTTCTGAATGTAGGTATTCGGAGAAGGGAGTTTTGCTTTTTGTACCTCTATGTATATATAACAATACTTGGTAAATGGGATTTGCTCATTAATGAATGGAAATGGAAGTGAAGAGTTTTCTTGGAAAGTAAAATAGTTTAACAGCAAAGTCAAGGAAAGATTGGCCAATGCTTTGACTATCCAGTTGGCCCCAAATGTTGATAGCGTAAATGTTACAATTCCCTAAGAGACGAATATTCTCAGCAGCTCTAAGTGGGCAAATCTGTTTAGAATTATAGTATCAATTATATTAATAATATAATAATTAATTATATTAATTATGTATTAATTATATTATATTATATTGCTAAATTGTCAATATATGCAGGGACTTACATGTGAGGAGACACTGATAGGACTGTCTCCTTCAGAAGGAAAGACCTCCCTGAACCCTACTGTGTGCTCAGGGTTCTCATGACAATGCCTGTTAGACTTAGATCAACCTAGGACAGATTGCTGAAGAATATGATTTATGGACTGACCTATAAGTTCAATCTAGCATTCAAGGCATGGTCTCTTATTAGTTGTACATGGAAATCATAGACACTGCATCACATCCTATGAGGGTTTATTTTCCCAGATATTTAGACAATTGAACAAGCACAGTTGTATTTGAGATACAAAGAATCATTTTTCATTGTTCATCTGAAATTGAAATTCAATTGGATACTCAGTCAGTATTTTTAACTGTAAAATGTACAGAGGGGTGATTAAAAAAAGCACACCCCATGTTAGGAGCTGATTGTTACATTGGGAAGATCTTTAGGGGAAATGTCTTGAAAACTGTCTGGTCCTGTTTTGCATCTCTTAGGTACTGTCTCTATTTCTGAAATAGAAGCTCAATATGTCAAACAGATAAGAACTGGTCCTCAGGCTGAGGAGATTGCTCAGTGGGCAGAGTAATTGTCTCGTAGGCATGAACATTGGAGCTTGGATCTCCAACACCCAAGAAATGCTAGGTGAATTTGTGGCCCACCTGGAATCCCAGCACTTAGAAGGCAGAAATGGGATTCCTGAAGCAAGCTGGCTAGCTAGACTCGACGGACCAGTAAGCTCTGGGTTTAAATACAAGACACTGTTTCGAACTCTATATGATAGAGGAAGGAAGATCAAAGAAGGCACCCGATGTCAACCTCTAGACTCTAGGTGGGGACCTAAGCACACATGTCTACATACTTGCACACACATCACATACATATACATATGCTAAACAACAAAATAGAACTGTCATTTCTGATTGGGGCTGAGTTTATCTCTCCCTGCACCAAGATTAAGACTGCAGCACTGTTTGAAAATTTCTTCTTTCTGAGGTGGTTTGTGAGTCAAAGTGATAAATCATAGAGCCTGTACCTAATCACAGCATGTCTTTCCTCCTTTCCAGTAGAAAAGGCTTACGAGAGAAGAAATAAGATAATTTGTGATAATTATGTAGGATAAAATGGAAGTGTTAAGTATCTTCATTTATTTGCTTCCATTTATTTGCTCGACACACATATTTCTGAGTGCTTATTATAAGTAGAGCAATATATTACATAGTGTGAATGGGGGTTACTAAGAAAATAAAACCCAGCTACAAATTGGTAGGTTTACTAAATTTTGTGCAGAGGTAACAATATCTATTACTTATGTAGATGTACTTTGTATTAGGATTTTATTGCTTACAGCTTAAAAATAGATGTGCAAACACTGGACTCATAATCTTTGTTCCTTTCCACAAACCTTGTTTTCTTTTTAAAAATTATTTTCTGAAACTTATCAGCAGGTGATTCCTTTTCTTATTTTTAATCTGTGTCTTTATGTGGTTGGTTTAAATGTTTGGTTTGATTTTCTAGGAAAATATCACACTTAGCTCAACTTTAGGATGATTAACTCAGGAAATATTTGTCTCAAGAAATATTCTTTGTGGGCTGGAGAAATAGCTCGGCGGTCAGGAGCATTCATGCTGTGCAATCATGAGGACCAGAGTTTGGAGACCAGCACTTATATAACAAGCCAGGTGTGATCCTGTGAACTAATACCTGTAACCCTAGCTCGAAGGAAAGCACAGCCAGCAGGATAGCTGGGACCTGGTAACTTGCAGTGTAGTAGAAAAAACACAAACACCAGGTTCAAGAAGAGACCTGTGCCATGAGAATAGAATAGAATAGGTAGAAAGTGATAGAAGTAGCTGCTGACTCATGTTCTTTTTTGGCTCCTGTGAATGCACAGGCACAATCTACTCCCCTACATACACACACATGCATGCACACACACATGCACACACGCATGCATGCACACACACACAATCTTTGTTTTTTTTTCAAATTCAGCATTCTTAAAATCAACAATCTAACAGTGTGATACGTTTGTAGGTCTAAAGTCTCTATGTTACTTTGGTCATTATTCTTATTTACCTATCAAATTCTTGCCATTTCTTGCCCTGTGGGATTCTCCTATTACTTCTTCCTTCCTTCTCTTGATTTCTCCCTCTTTTGGTCCCTCTCTCCCTTTCTTCCTCTTTTTCTCCTTTGCTTTCTCCTTCTTTCTCTTCCCATGTCCTTCAAGCTCTGGTATCTTTCGGCCCCTCCATTGGTATTTATCTTCATTTATCAAGCCTCTTTTCCTCTTCCCTTAATATTTTGAAAGATTGATCAAAAGTTCCATTTAGATACCCTAGATTTTAAACTTCTTACAATTTTCTTGTGTTTCAGACACTGACAATCCCCAGATAACCATTTGGGTGCAAAAAGCCATCTTTTGACAACTTATAATGGCCAGTCCTTTTCCCATTCTTTGTTACTGTATCAGTAAGATGGAGATGTTGGAAGAAAAAGTGCTCATTTGCCTATAATACAAATATTATACCAGGTGTAGTGTCTATATTCCCAGTACTCAGAAGACCAAAGCAGATGGATTGCCATGAGTTCAAGGCCAGCCTGGGTGACATAGGCTATATAGGTTGTGTACCAGTCCCTCCTGGTTAACAGAATGAGACCTTCTCTCAAAAGCAAAACAAAACAAACAAAAATCAAGCTGTGATATTGGCAAGAATATTGCTCGAAAAGAAGTTCAGAGTCCAACTAAGAAATAGAAGCATCCTAAAAAGGTTAAATCAGAAACACCTGTGGTTATGTGAAAAAGGACATTTTACATTATCAATATTACTTAGCTTAGCTCAGTATTGAGAAGATTGCCTCAGCCTGTGACTTCTGTGGGTGTTGGGTGGTCTATGAGGTTAGTGAGTGCACGTGGCAGTTTGAATTCTTGGAGTACACATTGAAGCATGAATTTCTATCTTATCCTAATGGCCTGGAGGACCTGGTTTTCTGGAATAGATAGGAGAAAAGCTTGCTTCATGGATCCTGCCTCTGCCTCCCAAGTATTGGTATTCAAGATGGGCTACAAATTCACTGAAGCATTTTTCCTTTATCCCTAGGTGTCCCAGGGAAGTAGGTTCTGTGTATAGCTGGTATTGTGAAATTGAGGGCAGTTAGAGACCTAACATTGTCTTCCCACAGGAGAAGAAAAGAATTATTATGTATTTTGCTATCCACATTTCAGGACGTCTCTGTGAGCTGGTCTCTGTCTTACCTCATGAGAAGCCTGGAATAACCAAGATTGCTTTGTGCTCTGGGACAGTTGGCAACAGAGAAAAAGAAGTTGTCATTGCATTTGCTTACATCCAGACCAGCTTCACACACTTGAGAAAAGACAGTGTTGAGTCTCCTTTTCTGTAGGAGGGAGGGAAAGAAGTCTACAGGGCCCTGCAGGAGCCACGTGGGTGTACTTCTGGGCACTATGTCTCCATCTTATTTTGTTGCATTTAAGTGTCTCCCCGAAGCTTGTGTATTAAAGTCTCAGTTCCTCACTTAGCTATGGTCAGAGAAAGGCCTTGAGGAGATTGTTATATCCTGATAGCTCTGAACTCATGAGTGGCCGGATTCATTTATGGGTTGATAACTTAATAGACTACCAGCGAGTCATGGACACTTTGGGAGTTTGTGTCTTGTGACCGAAGGAAGTGTATGCATTGTTCTGACTCAATTCCCAACCCCATTACTGCTCACAGTCTTCCATGAGCAGTCTTTTCTCCACTACTTGCTTGCTGTCATTATTTTCTACTTCAATAGGGCAAGATAAGACCTTTGCAATATTGGAAAAAGAGTCCTTCAAAATATGAGAGGGAAAGGCTTTTCTAGACAAGCTTCAAGGGAATTTATCATCACTAAATGCATCTGAGAAGGAATCCTAAAGGGAAACCTCCATGCTCAGATGACAGCCCGTGAGTTAGTGGTAGAAAAACACACAAAAAATATGAAAATCATGGGCAAAGTTAAGTGTGCTGTAATCTTCATAGTACCCTGACACTGCAGTTCTTTATACTCTACTCCTAAAGTAAAAAGGCAAAAGTATTGAAAGTAATCACAGCACTTGGGATACACTTTAGATCAAATGCAGTTAACAGACACATACAGAATAGTCTACCCAGTAATATACTCTAGATCAAATGCAGCTAAGAGGCACATACAGAATAATCTACCCAGTAGAATGCACATTCTCCTTAGACACACACAGAATGTCTTTCAGAATCTATTGTACCATACCATGCAAAACAAATTTTGAACAACTTAAGGTAGCTAAAATATTACATCCATCTTTTCCTGTCACAAAAGAAGATGCCTGTCCCTGCCAGCAGGGACCCAGTTATTCAGGGCCCTGAAGGGGCGCTACCCTTGGGCCTAAATGGGGGGCAAGAGAAGAAGGAGACCAAGCAAAAGTTCTGTTGTCAAGGTCTCGTTTATTGAGAGAAATGCACTGCATTTAAAGCTCTGAGGCAGGAATAGAAGCAGGAACTGAAGCTTAGGGTGGGAGAGTTTGGGAAGTGCCCAAGGATATAAGGTGAATCACTATACTGCAAGATATTCTCCTTAGACAAGGAGGCAACAGTCTTCTGGGGACATGTTCTTTGAAAAGGTCGAACCCTTCTCAGGAATCTGCTCAGGGACATCCGGTGTTTTGTTCAGGCTGAAACATCCTGTCATTGCTCCCAGGGTCTTCCTGGGAGAGGCTTTAGTTCAACAATCTCATGTCTGTATGGCAGTCATTTCAAGGTTGAACCTCTGTGGCCATGCAGCCCAGAGTCACGTAGCCACCTTGAGTTATGCAGTCACAAAGCGGCCAGGCCCAAATCCAATACGGCTCCCTACAGATGCCCAGAACTTAGTAACAAGGATGATATAAAAATTCATAAATGTATAGACACGAGTAACATACTCCTGAAGAATCAAGTTAGAAAAGAAATATAAGAAGCCTAAAGATAAATTCTAATGCACAACATACCACGATTGGTAGAATCGACAGAAGTAGTTTTGAGAGGGAACTTTATAGTAGTCAGTGCCTATATTAAAATACAAAAATCCTAAGTTTACAACTCAGGGGGGTAGTGAAAAAAGGCAAAGGGAGTCCAAACCTAAGAGAAAGAGGGGCACAATGAAGTTTACAGAAAAAAAGAAATGAAGCAGATCAGAAAAACAATAACAAATTTACAGACAAATATTCTTAAAGAACAATAGAAACAAAAATCTTCAACAAAATACTGAAAACCCTTGTTTTCCTCTTGATCCGTTTTCCTCTTAGACAAATGTAGAAACAAGAACTCCTGAACTAAGCCACAAAACCTAGAATTACCATTCCTATTGTCTTGTCTGTCATTGGTGAGAACAAATGAACAGTCATAAAAGAAACATCGAACTACTCAGTTATTAAAAACAATGACTTCATGAAATTCTTAGGCCAATGGATAGAACTAGAAAATATCATCCTGAGTGAGGTAACCCAGTCACAAAAGAACACACATGATATGCACTCACTGAGAAGTGGATATTAGCCCAAACGCTTGGAATACCCAAGATACAATTTACAGACCACATGAAGCTTGAGAAGAAGGAAGACCAAAATGTGGATGCATCAGTCCTTCCTTCCTTCAAGGGAGGAAATACAGGGACAAAGAGTGGAGCAGAGATTGAAGTAAAGGCCATCCAGAGACTGCCCCACCTGGGGATCCATCCCATATGCAGCCACCAAACCCAGTCACTATTGCTGATGCCAAGAAGTGCTTGCTGACAGGAACCTGATATAGATGTCTCCAGAGAGGCTCATCCAGAGCCTTACTGATTCAGATTAAGATGCTTGCAGCTAACCATCAGACTGAGCACGGAGACCCTAATGGAGGAGTTAGAGAAAGGACTGAAGGAGCTGAAGGGGTTTGTGATCCTGCAGGAAGAACAACAATATCAACCAACTAGACACCCCAGAGCTCCCAGGCACTAAACCACCAACCAAAGAGTACACATGGGGGGACCCATGGTTTCAGCCACATGTGTAGCAGAGGATGGCATTGTCTGGCATCAATAGGAGGAGAAGCCCTTGGTCCTGTGAAGGGGAATTCCCAAGTGTAGGGGAATGCCAGGGCGGTGAGGTAGGAGTGAGTGGGGGGGGCACCCTTATAGAAGCAGGGGAAAAGGGATGGGAGGGGGGAAGCAGGAAAGAGGATAACATTTGAAATGTAAATACATAAACTATCCAATAAATAATTTAAATAGTGCCAAAATAAGGTGCATTTCATGCTTGTGTGTTATTCATGACTGCCTCATTCATATCTGCTCTTCTCTATTCAGGTGAGAAATGGGGCTCAGGGGAAGGAAGTGATTTTTATTTAGGGACTCAGTGTTACTGAGTGCCGGAGCTGGGCCTGGCATTCAGTAGATGACGATGTGGCTTAGCAGTCAGTCTCTGGGTCAAGCATGCTTTGGGGGATCTTTTCCCAACCCCATCAGTTTGGATAACAACACACCCATGTTAAAAAAAATTGGAGTTGGGGTGTCTCTGACTGTTTTACCTGTTCTTGGGAACCTTTTCTTCCTACTAGGTTGCCTCACTCGGATTTGATATGAGGGTCTGTGCCTGGTCTTATTGTATCTTGTGAGAGGACAGTGCATGTCTTAAGGACAGTGAATTTCACACATCAATAGGTTTCAGTTAAGGTCTACTTCTGATGAATGGATTCCTGCTCTTTACCTTGGCTATGAATGCCCCCATTTCTGTCTACACCTGTTGTAAAGGATAAAATTGCCTCATTTCACTCTCCTGTTTTGATTTATTGTAGTCTATAAAAGAAATTTAAAATAGCCAGATTAACAGGAAAAAAATAACAGATTTTATTATGTGCCCAAACACAGTGTCTATTCTTGCTCAGTATTTGTGGTCAAACCAGTTTTTAATAGCATTTTGAACTACACAAAGAAATAGAGGGTGTGACTGCTTGCAGGGTAGGAGGATGTAAGGTGTAGTAGGTCAATGAAAGTAGTGAGATGAACAAAAGTTGTCCTAGGGTGCAGATCAACTTTCCTAGGTGACAGTCATAGAGTCAGCTGTGGTCACCTCTATTCTGTTCAGGTAATAGTCATTGGGTCAGCTGTGGTCACCTCTGTCCAATCCAGTTGACAGTCACTGGGTCAGCTGTGGTCATCTCTGTCCAATCCAGTTGACAATCATTGGGTCAGCTGTGGTCACCTCTGTCCAATCCAGGTGACAGTCACTGGGTCAGCTGTGGTCACCTCTGTCTAATCCAGGTGACAGTCATTGGGTCAACAGTGGTCACTTCTGTCTAAACCATGTGACAGTCATTGGGTTAGCTGTGGTCACCTCTGAACCAGGCGACAGTCACTGGGTCACCTCCGATCACCTCTTTCTGGACCAGGTGACAGGTGTGGAAGTCTAATCTGTCTCTTTGAAGATCTTTCCCAAGTAGATAAGGAAATGACAGACACAAGAGCCTTCCCCACACTTGCTGCTTAGTATTGCAAATAGAGCAAATGGAAAGCCTTTAGAACAGTCCAGTGTTCTCAGAGGTCTGTGTACCTCGGATATTTCCTTTTAGATGGGTGCCAGCTATAGAAAGACAAGGATTATGCCTATTTTACCTGTCTTTGTACTCGTATAAAGGTAGTGCTTGTTCTGTAGTAAATGCTCAATAAAATAAATACTGTTTTGAGTTGAATTTTAGTCTCCTCCTTAAGAAGGAGACAGTTTGTCCTATAGAACAGTTCTAGTTAATGCTAACATTGCTTGTCTAAATGGCTTCATGTTACCATGGAAACAAAATGAGCAGTTCCTGTGGGCACCTCCACCTGTCACTGAGAGGTCCCGAAAGAGAGTTAAAAACCCATTTGCTGGTCTCCAGCTGGTCTTCTTCTGCAGCGGCAGAGCTCCTGCTGCAAGAGAAAGGACCGTCATGGAAAAGAGCAGCAGGAGCCAGCAGTCGAGCCTTTCTCTCTGGACAAGTGAGGCAAATAGGAGTCTGCCAGTTCTATCGCTCAGATCATAGGGCCCCCTGGGTGTTGTGCTCAAGGGAGCCTCTTTGGATGGGGAGGCAAGAGAACAAATCCAATCTGCTTTCCCAGGGGTCTTTATGTTGAATTCCATTGGTTACTAACACTAATTATGCCGTCGCTGTTTAATAATACCTTTGCAATGGGGATTGCTGGCTTTGGAAAAATTTAGTCAGCTCCTGGATCTGCTGTGGATGGAAATCAATGTCAAAATGAAGACTGAAGGACATGGAAGTCTTTCATTATTGTGCAACTGTTTCTAGGCTTGGGAAGGAAGTCTCTGCACATGGGTTAGCTAAGCCGTAGAACTGTGGACTGTCGCAGTCGCGGGAGGTCTTCAAGACACTGAATCCCAGTTGGCATGCCTTGCAACGCTGCTGTGAGATGATCCAAACGAATTTGCCCAAACACAGTCATTAAGGTCTTGTGAGTAAACGTCAGTGGTCGCTTAGGATTGGAAGCTGCTGAGGGTTGTAAGCATCTCCCTCACCCGTTCCTAGTGCATTGTGATTGTAGTTGGGTTTCTGAGCAGACTCTGCCACGTACCGACGGGTAGGAAGATGGCTCCCAAGTGCTCAGCTCTTTTGTGTCAAATCCTTGGTCAAATTTGATGTAGACGGTCATAATAAAAGTGATATCCTGGAAGCTAGATTCATCATGCATTATCGTGAAAATGTTTAATTTATTTCATATTTCAGTTGTAAGTCTGAAAAGCGTAGACACATCATACAGCATATTTGTTTATGGTGTGTGTGTGTGTGTGTGTGTGTGTGTGTATGAGAGAGGTGCGTGTAGGCATACATGTCATGGTGCACACGTGAGGTCAGAGGACAACTGTGGAGTTGGTTCTCTCCTTCCTACATGTGGATTCTGATCACCAAACCCAGGTCACTAGACTTGTGAGGTCTTTGCCCACTGAGCCACCTTGTTGCATCTCTGTAGCATATTAAAGACATAGATACGCTGCAAAATTACTGAACAAGGTTAACTAGTGCTTCGACTACCTCTCAGATTAGTCACTTTTAAATGGTTTGAATACCTAAACTCCTCAGCATTCTTCAGGTTATAAGAAGCTGCTGTCATCTTCATGTTGTCCCCCATGTGTATTGAAAATGTTTCTCCTATGGAATTGAGCGTTTGTGTCCTCTGACCAGTATTTACCTAGTCAGTTCCAGTTACAACTCTTAGTATCCAGCATTGTATGCCTTGATCCTGTTGTTATACTTCACATGTAAGTGTCTTTGAAAAGGCAGAATAGAACTCTGTCACACACACAAACACACACACACACACACACACACACCACACTTTCTTGACAGGCATTTGTCTGTGGGTGGATTCTTATGTAGATTTTCTAGGTTGGCTATTGTGAGTAGTGGTGGTGACAATTGGAGAGCAGACTCCAATTGTCACTGGAGTCACAGGCCATGAAAGGCTTGACCTCAGGGGGTTCCAATGAATTAGGTGCAGCCATTTGGCCCAGCAATGAAATGGGGAAAAAATAAAAAAGGAGAATGGCAGGAAACAAACTTGAAGTAAATTTGTGTTGGAACGACACCAGGGACCAAGTGTTTCAGCCCTAGCTTCACACTCCAAGATTATATGCATGAGAGGGAGGAGGGCTGGAAATATATGCAGACAAGTAGTCCTGGTCAGGTTATGGAAGGGTTGACTCCTATTTCAGTTCTGGTGGCATAGGATATTTATGTGAAGGGAATTGCTGTATCTGGGGGTGTGGATGACCATCTCACTGTGCTCCATGAGATGTTTATCGAAGAGGACTGTGATCCTGGGGAACAGGGACAAACTCTCACTTTCATTAGATAATTGCTTCGGCATTTGTGATTTGAGGGAGTAACCTCACTACAGGGAAGGAGGCAGTCTGTTTGCAAGGCTTTGCCTGCTGTTCTTGGAAGGTTTCAGGCCATGGCAGAAGACTTCTAGGAGCTCCCCTTGGGATTGGGAGAAGGACATTGTCAAAGTTGACACTTGGGAACCTGCCAACAATGCCTTAGTTGCTCTTGTTTCGATGCCTTTAGTTTTGTGGGAAGAGGATGACCGATGTAAAGTCAATGATTAGCATGATTATGTACACAGATTAGCAGGTTTCTGAAGCTTTCGGCAAAGGAGGCAGATATACACTGAAGGCAGAAATGCCCAAGTTTTACTCTGTCTTTCCTTACCCATCAGCCATCTGCAGTGAAGCACTAAAGCTTTCGGGATGATCAGTGTCTTCGTTTTCTCACAACCCTTCAACACATGGCTGCTGTCTCCTGAGGATATATATTCAGTGTGAGATTCCTGATCGTTCTGTGTAACTGTATGCAGAGTCCTCTTTCTCTGCACTTTTCCTAAGAGCCATCTCACAGGTATCAGGTGATATTTTAGTGTTGCTTCTCCGGTGACCAATGATGCTGAGGACCCTTTAAAAACTCCTGTTGACTATCTGTATGTGTCTAATTAAGTTCTTTACCCACTTCTATGATGGATGGTTTCTTTTCCTGCTATTGTTTTAAATTTCTTCATGTGGTTTGGATACCAACCCTTTATCAGATACATGATTTTCAGTGACTTCCTCCCTCTGTGGAACCCACTCTGTGGGGTGACTCTTGACACACGTGATTTATTTCTGGTCTATGCATAAGCTTTTTATTTTGACAAAATCTCACATTTCTATTTTTGTTTCTTATGCTTTTGAATCACATCCCCAAATCCATTGCTTATACCATAGTCACTGAGCTTTGCCCCTGTATTTCTTAGAATTTCAGTTTCAGGTCTCATACTTAAGTCCTTAATCCATTTAGAGTTGATCTTGGCAGATGATACAAGATAAGGTTTTATTTTTATTCTTCTACATGTGGATATTTGGTTGTCCCAACATCACTTATTGAATATATTATCTTCACTGTGTGTTCCTGCATCATTATCAAATATCAATTTACTGTCAATGTGCAGGTTCAACTAACTTTAAAGTCAGATACAAGGCATGAGTCCTCTGTGTCAGGATTTGTTCTATTTAGAATAAAGCCTGAAGTTTATCTGAAAGAACAGAGACTACTACTCTTGCTAGGTCTTTTTAGTTCATTCTACAAACACACAAAGAGACTTTACAATGTTTTTTTATCTAATGCAAATGTCTGGAAGGCCATTTCTTTCACTAGTGAAAAGACAATGCTAACTCCCTTTTTGCTATCATTTTTCTGGGGTTGAGGCAGTCATTAGAGTCATCTCTGGGGCACAGATGTAAGTCATACGCTTTAAACACCCATAGAGTAGTGTTCTGAAGTAGAAACTTAAGGGTTCTTTGGGAAGTCAGTTGGATGGTGTTTTGCAGGGGCAAACACATGAGGGAGTGTTTTAGCTGAAGCAGACACAGGTGAAGGGATGTTCTGGTAAAGCAGGCACGTGGCAGGACACACGATGGAGGATTCTCTATTAACAACACATATGTATTGGTCTCCCTTACATTGTGTAGTTTAGTTGTATTTGTTGGGAGTCTACAGAGAGAAAACTTAGTAAAAAACTTGGGTTGTGCGTTGTAGATTTTTGTTGCTTTTGTGGACTTGGGCTGATTGGTAGAGTGGTGTCATCTGAGACAGACGTACATGCTGAGACATGGGTACATGATGTTCGGAGGGTATAAATCGGACTCCACGGACAGTGATGGGGGATGAGCTAGCTGTACAATACTTGTGGGTCTCATGTCTTTGCCGATCTTTGTTTCTCTGAGAGAGACACAACTGACAACTTTTCTTGGCATTCCTTTTGGTCTTTCTTGTTGACTCCTGTTGAGGCTGAGGCCTGGCTGTCTCTATTAGGTAGTGTCACTGCTACTGATTTGTGTTTGCTATCTCGACTCTACTGAACTGTACTGCTGGTATATCTGTGAAGTGTTTCTGAGTGGATCAAGAGGTCACTATCAACCTGTGAGCTGAACTGCTAATTTCCAGACAACACAGACAGGAGTTGCTCCTAAACACCTTTCTAAACAGGTCCATATCCTCCCACCCCTATCTTTCTTTTCCATTACCTCTGGTGGGTGGTGGGCAACAAGGGAGGTTAAAGGGTTTAAGAACCATCATTGAAAATAGATTTTGAAGAAATTAAAGTTACAAGGTTCTTAGGGAAATAGAGTATCCTGGGAGAGCAGTTGAGAACAGTCAGTGTTAAGCATTTGATGCCATTACAGAAAGCAGAAGTGTGGTACTTAGAAGTTTTCACTGCATTTGAATTATTTTTTCTTAGGATTATATTTACTATTTAGTGTGCACTCTAGTGTGTGTGTGTGTGTGTGTGTGTGTGTGTGTGTGTGTGTGTGTGTGTGTAAAAATGCATGTGTGGAGACCACAGGTCAGCCTTGGGTGGTTCCTTAGGCATCATTTTTTAAAGTTTTAATTGGGACAGGTCCTCTCACTGAGACATAATGCTAGCAAATTATACTAGGGAGGGTGGCCAGTAAGTGCCACCTGTCTCTACCTCCCTAGTCCTCTGTTACAGGTTTGCACCACCACACCCAACTTTTTGTGTGCACTGGGGATTCAACTCAGATTCTCATATTTGTAGTACAAGCACACGACTGACTGAGCTGTCTCTATCTTCCCCCTTCCCCTGCTTTGGGACAGGATTTGCTATACATCCTATGCTGGTTTCAAACTCATTCTCTCCCTGCCTCTGCCTCTCAAGTGGTGGAATCACCACTACACCGATCTCAGCGTATTTCTAACATGTAGCAAAACTCACATCTGTCCTACTCTTTGCTCCTTCAGAACAATCCTCGTGGTTGGTCTGAAGTTGCTTCCATTAGAACACAGCTCCCAATCCAAATCTCCACTCTCCTGGTCTCTCGGTCTAGACTTTCAGGTGGTCCATTACATAAACATGAAACTCTTATTTGTTCCTGTTCAAGCTTCCCCCAGATTGTCACAAAGACCCATTAGGTTATTAACAAATTGCAAGCCTAGGTTTGTCAGGTTCTGAGATATTCTAACCCTCTAATCTATCTATTTCACAGCCACATGGCCATTGACCATCAATTTGGGTCTTTCTCTGACTTTCTCTGCTCCATGGTCTCCTCATGGCAAATACCTTGGTGACCTGCTCATCTTGTTTCCTCCTGGACCCTCTGCCTCATGGTCACCTCCTGGTCTCCCCACGTGGTCTCTCCACCTTCTTTCTTCATGGTTTTTCTCTTCCATCTCTCTCCCCAAGACCCTTGGCTGGGATCAGAAGTCCAGGCTTCCCATATTCTCTGAGCAGTCAATAGAAAAGAATTTTTACATAATATTGAGTTGGGAGATGCTTGACCATGGTAAGGTACCACTGGACTCTAGGCAGATGTCTGGGCATAGAAATCAGCATCAGAATACACAGGACACAAGACCAACCTCTAACACTCTCATGCTGGCTTCTCATCATTGTCCTTTCAGGCATGACAGAACAGCATGAGTGAGGACTGAGCCCTGTAGTAACTTCTGCTTATTGCAGAAGAAGAGTGGGTCTTGAGAAAGGTTGCTATCTTTTTTATTACATAAAGTTATACAAACCTAAGATTTACAGGTAAATATATCTTTAGGTACACTATTAAAAATTATTTACTTCTAACTTCTTATTTCTCTTAAATCAGTTCCCTCATGCTATATGTCATCCCACCAGGATTCAAAATCTTTTTGTCTTAGAGTTACTGTATCAATAAAGAACATGCCAGTAGGATCATTACATGTGGTAGTCACTAATGGGATTAAGTATTTCCCCTTTATGCTTGCAAACTATTGCAATAAAATGCATTCTTAACTCTACATCTGCAAACTTGAAACACAGAAAATGATCAATAAAGCAATAGGAGACCCATGACTGTGTAAATATTCTCCTCAGAGAAACTTGGCTTTGGCCCATCTCACGGTGGGAATCTGTTTATTTAACCTGGCAATTAGTGGGATACAAGAATAAGAGAGGGAGAAGCTGTGTTCTCATTCCACACCCCCATTAATCTGTTAGAGAAGCATGCCCAGAGCAAGGTAATAGCTTTCCTGACACAAATCAGGTTAGTGGCTCAGCCAGGATGAGAACCTCTCTTTCATCTGTTTTCTTTGCTAAGGCAGAAATTATTTATTTTGAACAGGATATTAGAACTCAGGAATGGAAAAAAAAGAACTCAGGAATGGAATTGCTTGTGTACATACAGTGAATTGAACTCTGGGTAAGGGGAATTTTAGATAAAAATAATTAAAAAAGTGCATCTTTAGGTGGAAGAATGTAATTTTTATCTGCTCTCCCCTTTGTCTGCTCATGAAAAAAGGAATCCAAGTACGTCACCGAGACTGTTAGTTAAATTGTACAATGGCAGATGGGAAATGTGGCCCAGAAAGAAACATCTCTTGGCTTGCGAAGAACAGGCTGGGCATTGTCCATAGTCTCAAGAAGAGGCCTATGGTGATGAGGAGATCAAAACATTCTTCCCTGGGTAGACTTAAACACACGTGAAAGAAGTATGTCTGAGACTAAGTGATCTTTAGATAAAAGGATTTATTGAATTGTTACAGATGTAAGCCAGAAAAAGAACCAGATATCATGCTTTTATTTCAATCTTACAGTAGCAAGGCTATTATAGCAGTTAGGAGAACCTCTGCTAGATACAAAGGTAAGCACATCTTTTATAATGTGATAGAAAAAAAACATTGACTATGGAGAAGAGAAGAAAGGTGATATTAACAGGTACAGATTTGGGGCAGGAGGGCAGCTCATTAGAAGAAATAATTATTGCTTTTCCATTGGCTGCGGTTGTAAGCAGGATACACTGGCCTCTAGATAGTTATTATGGGATTGCAACTAAGGTTTTAACATGTATTCAGAAAGGTAAAATCACTATTAATGTATTAAACTTCCCACCTTTCCTTAACCCTGGACAAGGAAGACTTTGATTTAAAGTTGTTTAAAACAGAGTACAGATTAGTGCAATAAGAGGGAAAGATTAAAGCCAACTGCACTAGAACAGCAGGCAAGAGGGTATTGAATGCTGGTGCACACTGACTACTGGATAAGTGTTTGGGTGGGGGGGCAGCTTCAGAAGAGAGGTTCATCCACATGGTCAAGTCATCTATATTTGTCTAAGTATCTACCTTTCCCCAGATACTAGGAGATGAATTTTGATAATATTATTTCAGAGAGCTGCCTCCCAACTTCTTTAGTTGGGATGAGAAAGAAATACAGCAGACCTAGGGTAAATCCTCTAAGAAATGGTAGGTCAGCAGTACATAGTCAGAAAGAAGTCTATGTACACTTAGTGTAGCTCAGAAAAAAGCATTAAAGCTGTGTTGATGTGGGATGGAAGGACAAGGCAGGTAGGCAAAGGTGTGTTAAATGAGGCATCCTGGGTTCTGCTGGAACAATCCCTGTTTAGTAATTCTCCATAGCACACAAGTTACTTGCACCAGAATTCCTATCGAAAGTGACCTTTTACTGGAATAGTCCTGGAAAAGTAGACTATCCCAGGGCAGCCTACCTTTAAAATGAAGCAATGCATTACCTCAAGCTGAGGTGGAGGGTTAGCCCTGCTTAACTGGCTGCATCAGGGAAGCTGCAGGGATAATGCTTGGAGAGGGTAAGGGAAGAGAGTTTCAAACATTGCATGTGCCTGTGTGGACAAAATGTAGAGTCCAGAGGAAGACCTTTCTTTCTTTCTTTTTTTTTTTTAAAAAGATTTATTTATTTATTATGTATAAGTACACTGTAGCTGTCTTCAGATACACCAGAAGAGGGCATCAGAACTTATTACAGATGGTATGGGGGGAATACCTGTATGGGAAGGGGGAGGGGGAAGGGATGGGGGCTTATGGACAGGAAACCGGGAAGGGGAACAACCTTTGAAATGTAGTAAAGAAATATATAATAAAAAGTTAAAAAAATAAAGGGCACAAGTTTCACTTTATCTATTTTACTTCTTTAATAAAATGTTACTTTCTCCAAGTGTTACTCTCCAGTGTTACTTTTTCCAAGCTTTCTTGGATTATTACAAAGCATCTTTGTGGTGGTTGGAATATGCTTGGCCCAGGGAGTCTCACTATTAGGAGGTGTGGCCTTGTTGGAGTAGGTGCAGCCTTGTCAGAGGAAGTGTGTCACTGTTGGGGTGGATTTTGAGACCCTCCTCCTAGCCATGTGGAAGCCAGTCCTTTCCTGTTTGCCTTCAGAACAATATGTAGAACTCTTAGCTCCTCCAGCACCATGCCTGCCTACATGCTGCCATAATGATAATGGACTGAACCTCAGAACCAGTAAGCCAGCTCCAATTAAATGTTGTCCTTTAGATGAGTTGCCTTGGTCATGGTGTTTCCTTATAGCAATGAAAACCCTAAGTAAGACAATCTTCTTACTTTCCCTTACTATCTTTTCTGTTCTTATGGGGTTCTTGGTACTTAAAGCTTTCTTCTGTTTATGGTTTGTCTTCCCCTCCCCATCATGACAGTTTACTGAGATTGGATATCTTTGTGTCCTTATTTATGGATGTATTTCAACGGCATGGCACATGCTGGATATCCAGTAAGTATTTACTGAATGAATAGAAGCAAATGCACTAAGCTTCTTTGAACGTGAGAGCTCTTCTTTGGGTTGAGCAGGGACTCAGAGGGGGAAAGAATGAAATCATTCTAGAGCCTAGACCTGGAGGCTGGGGATGGATTGCAGAATAATTGTAGGGAGCCGTATTGGATTTGGGCCTGGCTGTTTTGTGACTGTATAGCTCAAAGTGGCTATGTGACTCTTGGCTGCATGGCCACACATACTCCTCTAAGATGACTGCCATAAAACCCCGAGATTGTGGGACAAAAGTCTCTCCCATGAATTTACGGCACAGGAAGATAACATTCACGGGATGCTTCAGTCCAAGCAAATATCAGTTATCTCCTGAGTCAACACCCGGTGTCTCCACTGCCTGACCTCATCGTCTACCGCCTGACCTCTTTGCCTCCTGCTATCACTGCCTATACCCTCATCTCCCCCTCCTTTGTGTTTCACAAAGGTCACTCCCCCTACCTGAAAGCCTTAAAAGCTGTAACGTTCATCCCAATAAACGAGACCTTGACAATAGAATCTTGCTTGGTCTCCTTCTTCTCTCACCCCCCATTGGCCCAAGGGTAGCGCCCCTTCAGAACCCTGAATAACTGGACCCACTGGACGGGTCAAATAATAGTGTTGAATACTGAAATATGTTCCCTCAAATTCACACATGGAAGTCCTAACCCCCAGTGTTGTCCCATTGGAGATGGATTGTTTAAAGAGGTCATAAAGGTAAAATGGGGATCATCAGAATAGAACCCCATCAACAAGTCTGATGTCCTTTGAATAAAGAAGGAAAATTCCAGAAATGTGGAGGCACAGTGAGCAAGGTCTTAGGGCATAGCATGTCTGCTTGCTTCCTTAATCTTGGTCTATCCAGGCCTCAAACCTTTGAGAAACAAATATCTATTGTTTGAGCCTCCCAGCAGCATATAGTGCCTTGCTATTGAAGACCAAGGAAATTAACACAGATTGGATATGAGAGCCCTTGCCCTGAGGAGTGCTATAGGACACTGAAGTGGGTTAGAGAAATGGGGTTAGAAACTTACTACTAAGTGAGTATAGATGTGTGTTTTTACCTAGGTATGTACTCTTGCAATTCTGGAGTTGAAACACAAAGAACATTTGGCAGCTTGCCTCAAGCCTAGCCCCCTTCCACTTCCCTTTTCAAGTTCAATAGAAAGATTTGGGGAAAAGTACTGTGTGGTTTGTGTGTTTATGCATTTGCTAATTCACT
The DNA here is from genome assembly GCF_011064425.1 of Rattus rattus. Taxonomy (NCBI): domain Eukaryota; kingdom Metazoa; phylum Chordata; class Mammalia; order Rodentia; family Muridae; genus Rattus; species Rattus rattus. Next base: position 34,631,892 of record NC_046155.1, read on the forward strand.
CACTTATTTATGTAGTATGTATCTGTTATAACCCAGGCTTTAGTGATCTGGAGATGGATTCAACACTTTCCTTGCCACAAATAAGGTCATAGCTTCTGGCAGTAGAGGATTACATAAGCAAGCAATTACATCACGGTGGGAGACGCTCATGGAATGAGAAGGTGTTTCAGTAGGGATTGGGATAACAGAGAAGCCTGCACAAGAAGCATCTATTGAATACTCACTAGTAAATAGTGAAGAACTAACATAGGCCTATTTCATCTCAGTGGTAAATTAAATCATAGTTGATTCATGTATATGAAGAACTTGAATTTTGCATAGAGACTTCCAAGGTGCCTACAAAACAGTGTGAAAAGCCTTACTCAGAAGTGGATACATTTTCAGACCAGAATCATCAGCACTCTGAAACCCCTTCTACTAATATAAGGCTAATAATACTTGACACATTTTTATTGATGAGATTTGGGCTCCAAGTTTTGTATTGGACCTCAGATTTGCTACCTGTCTGTTGTGCTTGAGTGTCTGTGGGGACAATGTTTAACCTTTGGGTTAAATGGCTCTTAAATGTCACGGTGAGGAGGATGGTGTCACGTCAGCACACTATGAATTACCCCTGTCCCCTGGTGGCATTTTGTGTTTTATAAAACCTCCAAAGTGCAGCTTAATGAGAACCGTTGTCACTGTGGGATGGGTAAGGATATTTTGTTACAGATGTAGAATTGGCTTAGAGACAGGAAGCAAAATGAGTAGAAATGCACATTTGTTATGAAGGAGAAGGGTAAACGCAGTGAGAGTCCTCAGGGATTTGCCTGTGCCAGTCTTATTTAATACCTTATAAATGATTCAGTGAAAGGATTGCCCAGTGAAGCCTCCCACATCTGCAGCTAATGCTGAGCTATTACAGAGAAGGAAAATTGATGAGTACCAACTGCTGGGAAAATGTAGAAGTTGTGCTAATGGATTCCAATGATAGGTGAGTCTCTAAATGCAGACAGGTATAATGCATTATACAGACCAAAAATCAGAGAGTGAAAGGATAGTTGTAACACATGAAAAAGGAAAGGACACTAGCATGTCAATAAATCTGACTAATGCCGCCAACTCTTCTTGTCTGGAATGACAGGTCCTTGCGATTGTTTGAATAGGAATGACCCCCATAGACTCATGCATTTGAATGCTTGGCCTACACTATTAGGAGGTGTGGCCTTGGAGGAAGTGTGTCATTGTGGTGGGCTTTGGCGTCTCAAACTCTGTCTAGTGGAGCACACCGTCTCTTTCTGCTGTCTACAGACCAAGATATAGAACTCTCAGTTCCTTCTCCAGCATTAGGTCTGACTGCATGCCACCATGCTTTTTGAGGTGACAATAATGGACTAAGCCTCCGAAATTGTAAGCCAGCTCCAATTAAATGCTTCCCTTTCTTTATAAAAGTTGCTGTTAGAGCTGGAGAGATGGCTCAGTAGTTAAGAGCACTGGCTGCTCTTCCAGAGGACCTTGGTTCAATTCCCAATACCCACCTGGCAACTCTCAACTGTCTGTATCTCTAGTTTCAGAGGATCTGATACCCCCACACCAATGCACATAAAATAAAATTAAATAAGTCAGTTAATACAATGTCATAAAGGAGAGTCGCTGTGGTCATGGTGTCTCTTCACAGTAATAGAAACCCTAACCAAGACACTCCTGCTGACAGCAACCTAAGTAGGGTTGTTCTTTGTCTTAATTCTAAATGGCATTGTTTGTCCTTTGAATGCTCCTACTATGAGCTCTTGGTCTTTTCATTAACTGATCTACATACTTTATTGGAATGTTGAACTTTATTTCAAAAGCCTTGTTCCAAGAAAGTAGGAGTGGTAGAAAATTCCTCTCGATGTTTTGCATTCTTACAAGTAACACACCATAAAGGAGCACTCTGCTCTCATATATTCCAAGCCAAGACTTCATCAGTGTCCTTCTGCATGACTCCTAGAAGCCAGAGAATGACTTTTGCCTACCCAGCTGCATAGAAGCCCAGAGCCCCTTTCATTTCTTTTACTGAATGAACATCCTCCTATTATAGTAGTTGAAATAAGTAGTCTGTTTAATAGTCTGATGCAGTTTTGTCTTCCACAATTTCAAATAATCAATTATAACCAGATATTTTGATGATCAGCCCTGCATTGAAATGTTGCTCACCAGGCACTGACCTGGCTTGAAGGTGGACAGCTGTAAGCAAGGCAGACATAGTGTTCTTTTGAAAGCCCAACCCAAAGCCTTTTAGGAGCATTAGATTATTACGACTCTGGTTTCTGGTATCCTTTTCCTTCCAGGAGAAGCTTGGTCCAGGGCACTTGTTAACTTTTTGATTCCCAACTGATCTCTCTCTCTCTCTCTCTCTCTCTCTCTCTCTCTCTCTCTCTCTCCTCTCTCTCTGTCGCTCTCTCCTCCCCCTCCTCCCTCCCCTCCTCCTCCCTCCGTCCCTCTAAGCTCTTGGTTTTCAGGATTTGGTGAAACAGTATCTTTTGGTATCCAATTGGGATTGACAATGATCCTTTAGACTAGTTGGGCATCTATCTCCCTATACATCCGTCTTTTTCTAGGGCTAAATCTTGCACAGTTAAACCTATTAGCCTGTCCTCCTGAGAAACCCCTTCTATGGCATCCCACCCAAAACAGGCTTCCAGTAGGGGGCACTAGACTGTCTCAGCATTTTAGGTTCAGATCAGTTAGGAATACCAACTAACAAGGGGTAGAAGCAACTGGAGAAGACAGAAGTGGCTTGGTAAGTAGTATATAGTTGACAGGATGCACGACCTATGGATTTATAATGAAGCTGTGTCCTACAATAGAGGTAATAGTCTGGAATGCTCAGGAGACGTGTCAGTCAGCTTGAGTACTGCCCAGGGCTATAAAGTTTATTGCATTCTGCCTCAAGAGCATAAGCCAATCAAAAACACATTCCTTGTAGGAACATTTGAGGGGATTTTTTAAGACAGAAAAAGAATAATGATTAAAAGTTATTAGATTGTTTAGTAGCCATAAACGAGGTAGGTAAATGAGTCATTTGCCAGACTAAAGCTTTGTTCATTAATGTTTACAAGAAAATTACTCAAGTGTTTTACTGGGGATGACAAAATAACATTTTCTAAAAATATTTCCTTTTCTTTTTTTATTGGATATTTTCTTTATTTGCATTTCAAATATAATCCCCTTTCTGGGTTTCACCCCCAGACACCCTCTATCCCATCCCTGCTCCCCTTGCTTCTATGAGGGTGTTCCTTCATTTACCCACCCACGGCCTCCTGACTCCCCACACTGGCATTCCCCTACACTGGGGCATCGAGCCTTCAAAGACACAAGGGCCTCTCCTCCCACTGATGCCCAATAAGGCCATTCTCTACTACATATGAGGTTGGAGCCATGGATCCCTCCATGTGCACTCTTTGGTTAGTGGTTAAGGTTTAGTCCCTGGGAGCTCTGGGGGGTCCGGTTGGTTGATGTTGTTCTTCTTCCTATGGGGTTGCAAACCTCTTCAGCTCCTTCAGTCCTTTCTCTAATTCCTCCATTGGGGACACTGTTCTCAATCCAATGGTTGGCTGCAAGGATCTACCTCTGTATTTGTCAGACCTTGGCAGAGCCTCTCAGGAGACAACTATATCAGGCTCCTATCAGCATGCACTTCTTGGCATCCACAATAGTGTCTGGATATATTGACTGTATATGGGATGAATCCCCAGGTAGGAAACTCTCGGGATGGCTTTTCCTTCACTCTCTGCTCCACACTTTGTCTCCATATTTCCTCCTGTGAATATTTTGTTCCCCCTTCTGAGAAGGACTGAAGCATCCAAACATTGGTCTTCCTTCCCCTCGAACTGTATCTTAGGTAATCCAAACTTTTGGGCTAATATGGACTTATCAGTGAGTGCATACCATGCGCATTTTTTGTGATTGGGGTCCCTCACTCAGGATGATAATCTTTAGTTCCATCCATTTCTCAAAGAATTTTGTGAAGACACCGTTTTCAATAGCTGAATGGTACTCCATTGTATAAATGTACCACCTTTCCTTATTCATACCACTGTTGAAAGACATCTGGGCTCTTTCCAGCTTCTGGCTATTAGAAATAAGGCTGCTATGAATATACTAGAGCATGTGACCTTGTTATACGTTGGAGCATCTTTTGGGTATATGCCCAGGACTGGTTCCTGAGAAACAACCAGACTGATTTCCAAAGTGGTTATACCAGCTTGCAATCCCAACAACAATAGAAGAGTGTTCCTCTTTCTCCACATCCTCGCCAGTATCTGCTGTCACCTGAGTTTTTGATCTTGGCCATTGTGACTGGTGTGAGGTAGAATCCCAGGGTTCTTTTGATTTGCATTTCCCTAATGATTAAGGATGTTGAACATTTTTTAGGTGCTTCACGGCCATTCGATATTCCTCAGCTGAGTTTGTTGAGTGGAATATTTTGGATTTCCATATATTGAACCATCCCTTCATCCCTGGGATGAAGCCTACTTGATCATGATGGATGATCATTTTGATATGTTCTTGAATTTAGTTTGTAAGAATCTTATTGAGTATTTTTGCACTGATATTTATAAGGAAAATTGATCTGAAGTTCTCTTTCTTTGTTGAGTCTTTGTGTGGTTTAGGTATAAGTGTAATTATGGCTTCATAGAACAAATTGGGTAGTGTAGGACTTGCTGGAGTGGGAGAACTGGGTTCTGATGATGCCAAAGTACCCTTGTTTTCTGTTGCTTATGTTCTTGTGCTTGCCTCTTACCATCTGGTTATTTCTGATATTAGCTGGTCTTGCTGTCTCTGACTGGAGCATGTCCCTCCTGTGATTCTGGTTGTACAAGAACTCCTCAGAGTCCAGCTGTCTCTGTGAACCTGTGATTCTCGGATCCTGTGATCCTGAGATCCTGGGTTTGTCAGAGCTCCTGTGAGTCAAACTGCCTCTCAGATCCTGAAATCCTGGTGTGACCAAGCTCCCTAGATCCTGCTGTGTCAGAGCTCCTAGGAATCAAGCTTTCTTGTAAGAGTGGGTGGGGAGCCAGAGCCCTGGGTTTGCTCTGGGCACAGATGCAAGCTGGAAGGAACCCATGCCTCTGGCTGGTAGAGAGTTTGTGTTTCCCTGGTTCCTGTAGGTGTCCCAGTTACACTGGGTATTGTCAAAGATGTTGTGGCCTCAACTGTGATCTTGAGTGTGTCAAAGTTCCAGTGCTCCTGGTTATGTCTGATCTCCTGGGAGTCGAGCTTCCTCTGTTATCCTGTGATCCTTGGCATTTCAGAGCACTGGGCAGCCAGGGATTCCTGTGTTCCTGGATCCTGGGGATCTCAGTTACTCCGGGTGTTGGGGCAGTTGTTGTAGCCTCCTCACCTGTGATCTTGGGCATCTTAGCACACCTGGGGGTCAAGGGCTTCCTCTAGGCATTGTAGGAATGGGTGCAGAGTCAGAGCCCCAGGTCTGCTCTGGGTCCAGGTTCAGACTGGAAGGGCTCCCTTCTCTTTTATAGTAGTAAATTTAAAGGTGATGATTATATAATTCATATGGTAATGTTAAGATTTAGAAATAGTATGGCAGGCTGGTTCTGTGTACCAAATTTACAGACAAATAGACTTGAGTTTTTAAACTTTATTTTATTCATCTGTAAAACAAAGCTAATAATAATTATGTTTGGGGGAGCAGAAACTCATAATACCTTTTTCTTAACATTTTCTCTGAACTTTTACAATTGATCACTTTAATAGTTACTTTCTGTCCTAATAACAGTCATATGCATTATTAAAGTTAATTAAATAAATTTATTTAAAATGTGTCATAGCTCCCAGTGTGGTGATGCACACCTTTAATCCCAACACTTGGGAGGCAGAGGCAGGTGGATTTCTGTAAATTCAAGGCCAGCCTAGTCTACAGAGAAGCCCTCTCTCAAAAAACCAAAGCCAACCAACCAAAACAATAATAATAATATAAAATTTGTCATAACAATCCATTTATCCATTTATCATTCACCGTTTCAAAGTCCTGGAGTAAGTTTAAAATTTAGAAAGTATTTTGATGCCTGAATTTTAGGCTGTGTATTTAATGAAAAAAGTTTCTCACATTTTCAGAGAAGCCAAGCAAAACCCTAGGAACCAATTCAGCTCTGCATGGTTTTTAAGACACAAAAAAAGCAAGACAGTTGCTCAATAACAATACCTCCACTGCTGTGGTAATATACTGAATAAACTAGGGCCAGAGGAAATCTAACGCTCAGTTGCTCAGAGTTCCTGACTCACCATTGCCTCCTAAATGGACAACTTCCTGGAACTCTGTGTCACTACTGAAAATTTGGACCAACTCCCTGAATAGACTTTGTTCCTCATTTCTATTCCCAAGCCTGGGTTTGAGGACCACAGAAGACTAAGACTAGTGGGCTTCATTTGAATCGTGAAGCCCTATGTAGCGTGAAGAAATAAAGGGATACCTTACTGCATTGTGTAGGTATTTGAGGAGCACCCAGGACAGCCAGAACAGAAACATAGCCAGGCATTTATAGACTCATATCAGGTCACTGCTCACGACTACTCGCTGCCACAGAGTAGCTCTAGCTGCTGAAGCCATAGCCACAGTTGTGACTATTTCAAACAACACACACCGGACTTCTTACTATATCACACTAGCACAAGTCTTGATGAAATTAGGAGGATATTGCAGTTATTTCTACCAAGACCAGAAGAAATGCAGTTCTCTTGGTAGCTCAGCACTGGGATTGATACAACTGGTACAGAGCGAACAATGTGGTATTTGGTATGAACACAGTCCTCCATCAGCATGAAGTTTTGCTGCTACTGGTGCAAACATTCTGGACGTATAAGCAAGATAGTTAGCTCATTTTGTGAGCTGGCCAAAAGACACCCTCCTGTACGTGCTCTCTGGTGTTGCAACATTAGGACTAAATAAAGCACTTCTTTGGAGGTTTTGTTTTGATTGTGGTTGTTTGTTTTATCTACTTTTGTTCTTTCTCACTAGTAGCACAGGCTAAGGTGGCAACATGCAGGAAGGAAGGGGCAGGGGAGAGAATAGCAGTGTTGGCAGCGGCACCAGCAGGGGCAGTAGTAGTGGCAGAGGAGACAATAACAGTAGCAGCAGCCCTGCCCTGGGAGCAGTAACAGTAACCATGGCAACAGGGATAAGGGACAACTGAACTGTTGTCAAAATGCTCAGAAACCTGATAGACCTTAAGGACCCAGAGTCTCAGATACCTTATGTTGAGAAGCCAGCACGAGCTGCGAGCAAGGACAAAGGAACTTCAAAAGCAAGAGCTAAAAGCTTTTCTGCTAGACGCCATCAAGATTTGGAGAATCCTGGGGCAGGCGAGATGACTCAGGGGATAAAGATACTTGCCGTGCAAGCCTGAATCAAGCCTGATGAACAGAGTGTGTTCCCTGGCGAGAGCTAACTCCACAGCTATCTTCTGCCTTCCATTCACGCAATTCATAATGTGTATGTTTGCATGTGCACACACACAATAATAATAATGAAATAATACTAACAAAGTTTGAAATGTTTTAAACATCATAATCTAAATATATAGGCCCAAAGTTTTAACACCGGCATTTCTTCAGAGCCAGAGAATCCTGGTACCTAGACCAAAAGCTATAATATTATCATCTGTCCAAAGCTAGAAAATACCAACTGTGGAACCATGAAAGGCAGCCTGATTCCTGGTTGGGCTAAGGCTAGAAAACTCCGGTGATCCTGAAGGGGAAGTAGGTGTTTCGTCTAACTCCCGGGGAACCAGGCCGGTCACTAGTGTAGCACTCCATAGATTTGTGGCCATCAGTCACGTAAGGGCAACAACCCAAGCACCTCCACACGTAGAGAACATGACCATGGTCACGCAGGCTCAAGATAGATCTCCATTATAGTGAAGTACCTAAAGACCCGATGGCTTAGCCAATAACCTTTCCTTCCCAGACACTCCTCCCTGCAAAAGGTATTTAATCTCAGGCCCAACCTGAGAAGTGGGATACAGTTTTACTCATCCACTTTTTGCCATGACCATAAATGTCTTAAAGCCATCGACTGACTCTTTTCATCAGGATTCTCCATGGGGAGCCACAGAGAAGGCCTTTACCTACAGAGCCGCCATCTAATCTGCCGTAAAAGTTCTCTCTGGGCTCCCAGCTGAGGCCACCACCAAACCAAGTCTGCCACGGTCAAGCTGAAGACTCTCCCAGCAGGATCAGCCGGAGCTTCCCCTTCTTTTCCCCCCTCAGATCCAGCCCGCAGGCTCACTCTGTTCTCAGCTCTCCCAGTGGTGCCTGGGAGTCTGAGACCCTGAGAACCAGAAGGCCCTAGCTTCCTTGCAGGCCCAGGGACCCCCAAGCGGGCTCGGACTGACCCGCACCTCTGACCATGCTTCCCCAACCCCTGGAGCAGCATCCAGAAGCTTCCCTACAGCCCAACACCGGTCCAGCAATATCATGAGGTAAGCGCAGTCAAACTTCCTGTATCTTGCCTTCCCAACGCCACTGCCCTGTAGCGGAGCAGACACAGGACCCCACCAAAACCCTACAACCAATTTCTTGGCATCCATATTAGTTTCTGAACTAATACTTCCCTTTGATTTGTTTATGGTTTTTGAGGGTCTTACGTAGCCTTGAATGGCCTTGAAGTCACTATGTAGACAAGGCTAGACGGAAATTACTTTGTAGACAAGGTTGACCTCAAATTCATAGAGATACACTGCTTCTGAGGTGAAAGGCATGGGTCACCATTGAAATCTGAGACAGAGGGAGAGAGGGAGAGAGGGAGGGAGGGAAGGAAGGAGGGAGAGAGAAGGAGAGAGAGAGAGAGAGAGAGAGAGAGAGAGAGAGAGAGAGAGAGAGAGAGAGAGAGAAATGGAGAGCAGGTTTCTTGGCAGTTTCAGTGAAGAATGTTTAGAGTAAGGACCAGAGCCAAATAGAGTATTCTGGATATGCTGAAACCATGAATTCACAGTAGCTGAATTCATAAACAACACCAGACTTGTACTAGATCAAGGCAATCAACATTTCAAAATGGAGGGGAAAGGGGTTTATGAGTTCTCACTCATAACTCAGGGGATAAGGTTAGTTAGTGACTTTTAGGTGATGAAAACACAGTTTTATTTTAGGAGGCGACTTCTGGTTAGGCAATCATGCTCTGGTGGATGAGTTCATACCCAGAAGCACATGAATAGCACTAATTTGAGTTGATGGATGTAGTCCTTAGGGTTTTATTGTTGTGAGCAGACACCAAGACCCAGGTAACTCTTATAAGGACAACATTTAATTGGGGCTGGCTTACAGATTCAGAGATTCAGTCCAATATCCTCAAAGCAGAGGATGGCCGCATCCAAGCAGGCATGGTGCAGGCAGAGCTGAGAGCTCTACATCTACATCTAAAGGCTGCTAATGGAAGACCAGCTTCCAGGCAGCTAGGATGAGGACCTTAAAGCCCATGCCCACAGTGACACACCTACTCCTACAGGGCTACACCTTCAATAGTGCCACTCCCTGGGCTGAGCATATACACATCATCACAGTGGATTGTTGAATAATCAAAAAAAAAACATTTAGGACAAATAAGACATACCACTTCTAGTAAATAAAAAGCCAAGGGTTAGTATGGGTTTGAAAATGCTTTGATATATTCATAGATGAAAGAGTTCCTGACAGGCTTGGGGAAGTTCTTATTAAGACTGTATGGTAGTAATGGGCAAGTTAGACCCCATGTGGATTGCTCAGATGCTATTGGGATGAATGAACCACTGGCCCATCTAGAAAAGTTATTATTATTATTATTATGAATATTATTATAATCACTATTACTTGTTTTTGCTGGAGTGTTTTGTTTTCTAATCTTTTGATAACAGTTATTGAAATATTACAAATTTAGCATTCTAAGAAATCTAAATTTTTATTTCTAGAGAAATTGTAAATATCGTAATGATGAAGGGAAGTGAGCTCATTGCTATGAAGAGGCAGCAAATAGCATTCCAGTTCACGTCCAGGGAGTTGGTGATGAACCGTGCAGTAGCTCTGAGTTCGGACATGGGAATCGAGTCTATCAGATAGGAGCTTCTCAACACTGCCACCTTCCCCCAGTCTCAGTTTCCATTTGCACATGGGGAGGAATGCCAGTACCATCCTCAGAGTATCCTAGGTTACCAGATGCTGGTCTGTTTACTTAGCATAGGTTTTTCCCTTCCTTTTAGTAATATTTCTTCTTGTTGCTGCAGCTAGTAATGCCTCTCTTTAACTTGGTTAAAACAATTGAGGTAAAGTTGACTTCAAGCTCCAGGCAAAGGATCGGCAGGTGACTTGGGCTTGTTAACCCTTGTCAATGGCAGGTGTGTGGCCTGAACAAGATCACAGCCAACACTAGGACCTTTTTAAAAGGTTGTTTTATGAACATCCTAAGGCTTCTGCATTAGTCAGTTAGTTGAGCCTGTGTTTTTTGGCTTAACAAAACACAACAGACTGGGTTGCTCAAACAATGAAATGATTTCTTAGAGCTCCAGAGGCTAAGAAGCCCAAGGTGAAGGAGCCAGCCATCTTGGTTTATGGTGAGGATCCCTTTCCTAATTTGAAGTTGGCTGTCTTCTCATTAAATCATTACAAGGTAAACAAGGCCCTCTATTACCTCCATCTGACATAGGTCACACAGAAAGCTCTACAAGCTCATTTAATATAATACCCAAGGGTTCCATAACTTCTGTTATACTGTATGGGTTAGGACTTAGCATGGACTTGGGGAGACACAGTTCAGTCCATAGCAGTTTTTTATTTGATCAGATGTTACTAGGACATAAGAACAATTATCTCATAATAACATGGGGATTAGCCTCAGAATTGAGCAACTTAGAGTGGAGAGATCACGTCTGGATAACTTCATGTTTACTATAGAAGTAGCCATGTCTCAACCATCTCTGTACCTCAGATTTCTGAGTGTGTAAGTCTGTTATTTTCCTTTTAGATAAAAGACATTGGAGGGATTAAATCTTTCCCATTTACAACCAAACACTTCTTTTTTCCTATTATTAAAAATGGACTTACTCCCCCCCATTCAATATATTCTGATTATGGTTTCCCCTCAGCTATTACTTCTTGTTCCTTCCCAACTCTCCCCTCATCCAGATCTATCCCCTTTCTGTCTCTTGATAGAAAACAAACACTCATTGAACAGATACTAGTAAAATAGATACTAATAAAGTAGGATGAAGCAAAAACAAATAAATTGGAATAGGACAAAACAAACAGAAGGAAAATAGCTCAAGAGAAGGCACAAGAGAGAGAGGCCTACTCAGGAATCCCATCAAAAATAAAACCCACAAGATCAGAAGACACAATAGATCCTCAAACCCTATGGCAGGGGGGGGGAGGAAGCAAAGGAGCTCCAAAGATCCCATTGAGTTCATTTTCTGTTGGCACCTACTGCTGGGCATGCAGCCTACCCTTAAGAGTAGTTTGTTTCCACAGTGAGACTCCCTCAGAGAAAACAAAATTGTCATTTGCAAGTGGTTATCAATTGGCAATAGCTTCTGGGTTAGGGATGGGGCCATGTGTCCACTTCTCCTTTCAGCTCTAGGACCTCATCTGGTGCAGACCTGTGCAGGCTCAGTGCTTGCTGCTTCAGTCTCTGTGAGCTCACACACGTGTCAATTCTGTTGTGATTAGAAGACCTTGCTACCCTGGTGTCCTCCATCTACCTCTAGCCCTAGCACTCTTTCTATTTCCTTTCCTCTAGGGTTCCCTGAGTCCCGAGGGGAGAGATTTGGTGGGGACATCTTGTTAACGACAGTATATTCTGAGGTCTCTCACTCCCTGCATATTGTCTAATATGAGTCTCTGCATCTGTTCCTCTCTGATGCAGGAAGAAGCTTCTCGATTGACGGCTGAGCAGAGCACTGATTTGCTTCCCTGGCCACTGGGTTCCCAGGAAATCACCAAACGTTTCTCGTGATGAAGTGTGTTGAAAAGATACAGTGAAATCTCACATATAAAACCCTCGACACAGCACCTGGGGGAGTGCAAGCACCCAGTAAGTAATAACTCATAATATTATCTGTGGTTGATCAGTGATGGACTCAGATGGGTTGAGATTTTCTGCAATACCTGGTGGGAAACACAGCAACTCATCACTTGAAAATCATTGTGTAGGTAATTCCGAGAAGTCTGAGTTTTTGGAAACTCAGTTTTGAAGGGCATTTGGCTGTTCAACAGATTGCTCTCAGTGAAACTATAATAGCTACAGCAGTAAATAATATATGGTTTTAGCTGATGTGATTTGTCTTTTGGAGTTGAAGGAAAGGCAGGCTGAAATATTTTTTGAATGGAGAGGTAAAGTCATGGAGGGTATTCCTTTATGTCTTCACATCAATTCAGCAAAGTTGGATGGTAGAAACAATAAAAAGAAAGAAAAGTGGGAAAATATGTAATATTACATCAAAACATTTCATCATTTCAACAAGCTTTGGTTTTTAAACTTGGGATACTATATTGATCAGAAAAATTATTAATATTAGAAGGATATATTATTTTGATGATAGCAAACAAGATTTCTTTAAAAGATTTGTGTGTGTGTGTGTGTGTGTGTGTGTGTGTGTGTGTGTGTGTGTGTGTATAAGTTCCTGCAGAAGCCAGAACTGGGTGGATGTCAGATGCTTCAGATGCCTAATATGGGTGCTGGGATCAATTTCCAGTCCTCTGCAAGAGTAACCTGCTTTTTACCATTCATCCATACCGTTAGCCACCACTCACTTTATGAACTGGGGGTTGGGAGAGCCAGTTTAATCTATAATGGAAATGTGGCTTAGTTTTTGTTTCTGCATGTGCACCCTCCTTGGATGCCTGGATGGCAAGATACCAGATACTTTCTACTGCTTGATTATTGAATGTGAACTAATCTACTTATTAGACCATGGAGGGAAGAACTTAGAATCCCTATGAATGAACTGAGTGGATTATTACATGTATGCTTAGGCTCAGAAGGAAATAAAAGCTCCCTGGCTTCCCATGTTATTCTTGACATCCAAGGATGAGTGAATTACACTAGCAAAAGCTGATTAACAAGCATGAAAGAAACATTACTAATATGTCAAGTGTACTTACATTTAGTGTATTCAGTGCTGAGTAACTCCTTGGGGTTGGGGATCTAGAACTTTGGGCTTATATAGCATTTTAACAAGGGACAATATTGTAAGGAAATGTGAAGCCAAAGGAAAGAATATTGGAATTCTAGGGGTAGCAATTTGTTGGAAGAAGCCAATAAATGATATGGGGCAGTTAGTAAGGTTTGTTATTCCTACTCCGATGATTCTCAACAGAGAGGGGAAGGGAGAGGATTGTTCCTGTACCCACATCTTTTGAGCTACCTTAAGCTCAAATGAATACGTTATGTCAAAGTGACACATTTTGGGAGATGTACTTTAAACTTTATTCATATGATTGCTAATATTGATTGTCAATATGATGGGATTTAGAATTACTGTGAAAGCCAGGCATGGAGGCATATGCCTTTAATCCCAGCAGTCAAGAGGTTTAGGTAGAAAAGATCTTTGTGAGTTCAGGGACAGCATGGTCTACGTGGTGAATTCCAGGTAGCCAGAGCTATATAGCAAGACCCAGTCTCAAAAAAAAAAAAAAAAAAAAAACAAAAACAAAACAAAAAAAAAAAAACCCAAAACCGAAACCCAAACTAAACCAAAACCACCACCCCCACCACCACCACCACCACCACCACCACCACCACCACCACCACCACCACCACCACCACCACCACCACAACAACAACAACAAATCAAAACAATCGCCATGAAAATAAACTTTGGGCATATTTGTGAGAGAGCTTCCAGTTTGTTTATAGAAATGTAAAACTCACTCTAAATGTGGGCAGCTCTGTAGGAGGCATGGAGGTCTTCTTGTGCTCATAGATGATCACTAAGGGAACCAGAAATGTGAAAACACACAGGGTTGCCTCTTCAAAGGGAGAGATGTACAACAACTTGTTTTCCACCTAGAAGGTTAGGAACTGATGTAGGTAATAGTGACCTTTGTGCTGTGTTACCAAGGCCATACTGTATCTTCCTCCAGACCCTTTTTTGAGCTTGTCGGTCTCAGTTTATTCATAATCCTGTCCTTCCCTAGACCCTTGTCTTGAATCTGCTTCCTCAGTTAATTTACAGAACTTTCACAGAGGATGTCACCTGCACAGAGTTTCAGTGTAGTCATGTCTTAAGCTTTATTGAGCATATGGAATTGAGTTAATTATCATCAGGAAGCTTTTTTTCTCCAAATTGTGTTGTGCTTAAATATGCCTAGAATATATAAATTACTAAAAGTCAAAGTCGGCTACTGAGTTGAGTTGAACTGAACTACTGTCTTATCTCCCTTAGATACCTTTGCTGGCCTAGGTGACTGCAGAGATCTCCCATAGCACCACTTCATGGACGGTAGGTCCTGGATGGAACAAACAGGAGACAATGAGCTAAAATCTATCATGCGACACTCTGCCTCGAGCTCCTGTAATAGGTGTGGATCAGAGTCAGAGGGGCACTGGCTGAGATTTTTAGTTTTTTGTGTCCTGGAACAAAGAACTATATCAGAGAATATGGATGGGGATACAAATGGAAACAGTTTATTGAAGGAGGGAAAGGCCTCCCCTAAGAATAGAATTGGGCTAGTGAGCCTGGACAGGTCCATACTGCAGAATCACAAAGTATGTGAGTTTGTATGTCGTACAGACCATCTACATACATCACACTTGCCTTCTCCCACAGCTCTCACGTGCCTTTGTTGCGTGCTATTACATGTAGTGCTGTGGTTTTTCTGACAACAATATTTTATTTTAATCTTGATATTTCTCCATTCCCACACTTCTGCCAGCCCCTGCTATCATGACATCCCTGCTACTGACCATCAAACTGTGAGTCAGAATAATATGTCCTCCTTACGTTGCTTCTCTCAACTTCTTGGTCAAAGCAAGAAGACCAGTAGTTAATTAACACAAGCTAGAACTTGATTTGGGTGTGCACGTGTATTTAGGAAGAATATATACCAGGTTTTGGTCCAGGGACACATTTCCTTTCAGGATTTATATGGATTCATTTCCTAGTGAACGTCAATGGTAATGCTGTCTTTAATTATGACTAATGAGTCTAGCTTTGGGCAGAGAGTAACTGTAGTTTCTTGGGTAGAGAGCTTTGAGATCTATGACACAGAACATGAGTAGATGGATCTCTATTTGGAAATACATTGAGTCACTAGCTCATTCTCTGTAGAGAATTTCAACACAATTTACAAAACAAAACAAAAATGCATTTTTCCCAGTTCTTGCCATTTAATGGCATCAGTCACAGAGTACTGGGACTAACATTTTGAGACATTTATCATTTATGAACCTAGGAGAACTGTGGCCAATTAAAAAGGCCTTTAGGCTGCAGTCGGCCTAATCCCCTTTGTGTAAACTTGACAGTTGTAATGTAGCTGATATAAAATCAATTCCTCACTCTGCTTTCTAAACAGTATTCACCACATAATTCAGATAATTTTGACCATGTGAAAAATAAGAACTCTTCTGGAATTCAAAGACCTAGCAATAAACAATAGATGAGCTATTCTTGTAGGAGTGTGGGTGCCTTCCAGCCAGAGACCACGAGGAACACGTCTGCAGTTGAGTAAGTAGGTTTATCATTCGCTGTGGAGAGGACGGCATGCTCTAAGGAAGTAGTATAGTAGTACTGGGTACTAGGTGTGTAAAAGGTTTCCAAAGAGAAAGGGCATGCTTCACAGGGAGGTGCTGTGGACATTAAGAAGTGGGACACAGAAGAAGCTTTTTTCCCCTCCCCTGCTCTCAAAGGGGATTGTGGGGAGCAGCCTCTTCTTGTTCTTGTTTCCTGAGTCACAGGAGGAGTGATTTCTTTCTGACGTGTGTTCCTGTTATATGTGCTATCATATCCCAAATCCCACAGTGATAGGTCTATCAGATCTCAAACTGCAACCTCTAGGATCATCAGTTAAAATTACCTTCTTTCTTTCTTAAGGTAATGACCTCAGACATTCTGTAATGGTGACAGAAGCCTGGACAGTACTTGAAACAAGGGCTTTCTCAGTAAGATAAGATGTGGCTCGTAGGTTGTCTTGTAGGCAAATTAAGGAAAAGCTTGCTTGCTTGACTGCATGCATCCATCCTTTCTTCCTTCCTTCCTCCCCCCCCCACTTCAGAAAGCAGGGAATAATTCCAGAACCAGTAATTTCTCACTGAAGCTCATGAAGAGGCCATATGGAGGAGACTGGAGCTATTTGTGATTAAGTAGTGATCACATTAGCTGGACAAGATGGACATTTGGGATTTTATGTCCTGAATAATATTCTTGTTTACCCTTCTTGATTGTAGGTCGATTAAAAAAGATTTATTTATTTTTATCTTATGTGTATGAGTGTTTGTTTGGGTGGGTTTATGTGGATGCCTGGTCCTGTGGAAGCCATAAGGAGGTGTCAGATCCTCTGGATCTGGAGGTATAGATGGTTACGCACCACCATGGGGGTTCTGGGAATGGACTTGGCTCATCTGCAGGAGCAGCCGGTGCTCTTAGCCACTGAGCCATCACTCCAGCCCCGTAAAGGTCAGTTTCATCTTGACCCACTGTGGTCAGAGTATCTTAGTTCTTTATTAATGTTCTGCAGAATGGAATCAGTGAGAGAGATTAACTGTAAGTACTTAGGAAGAAGCTAGTTTCTGGAAATCCTCAGAACCTGCAATGGAGTTAGGTCAACTCCTTTCAAGGATGCACTGGCGCTGGAAAGATGCAGTAAAAGCTTCTTAGAGAATCGCTGCCTGACTGAAGAGAAATATTTGCATATGGAAACTTTTTTTAAACCAATTAGTGTTGGTGAGTATTGGGTGAATAATGTTCAGACAATACCAGAAAGGAGTAGACTCTGGACTGGCCTCCAGCCTTTTTGGTATAAAAGAACTTGGGGTGCTTGGATGATGCTCAGATAGAATTGGGCAGGTGTCTTAGAATAATCCCCTTTACTTTTTTGCCTTACACCTCCTTATCCCCATCCACTCTTCCCAGTGTTCAATAGGAGACAGTTTGTCAAAAGGGATTTCTTTTGATTTCGATGTGTGATCCCCTCCAGAGGTGCATGTGTTGGAGACTTGTCCCTAGGATGGTGCAGTGAGATAGTAGTGAGTGAGGGGTGAGGCCTAAAGAAAAGCCCCACTTAACCAGGGGCCCTGCTCTCATAAGAAGGCACTGTTCCGCTAGAGGAGTCCCTCAAGAGAATGATCTGCTATGAAAGTTGGAGCCTGTTCTCTAAGTCTTTGCCTTCCTGAGACATGATTTCTTTGCCCGAATGCACCTATCACTATGGGATGCAGCTGAGAATGTTCTCATTTGAGCTGAACCTATGCCAGTGCTGTGCTATGCCCTTGAGCCTTCCAAAATGTTGAACTAAATAAAACTCCTTTTATTTTTATTATAATAATGATTATTATAATTATTATACTCTGCTTCAGCTAGTTCATTGTAGTAACAATGAGCTGGCTAATGAAGTCATGAAAACACAAGTTGGTTTAAGTATGAGCTTTAGGAATGCAGAGAGGAGGGAGAGGAATATGACTCTTAAGTCAGGGGTCTGTGACGCAGAGAGGAGGGAGGCTCCTGGGAATGACAAGCAAGATGACTGAGGAGGAAGGGGCATATGATTCTGTAAGTCAGGGGTCTTTCCTGTGACAGGGAAGAAAGAGGACTGCATGTAGGGTAGATGATTTGTACAACTGACATAAGTTTATGGAAGGTCTAGAAGGGAGGAATGCAGAAGCACTGCAGATCTTTAAGGAAAGTTCTACTATGAAGCCTTAAGCAAAAGCTGGGGTTTACAACCCCATAGGAAGAATAACAATATCAACCAACCAGACCCCCCAGAGCTCCCAGGGACTCGACCACAACTAAAGAGTACACATGGAGTCACCCATGGCTTCAACCGTATATGTAGCAAAGGATGGCCTTGTCAGGCATCAATAGGAGGAGAAGCCCTTGGTCCTGTGGAGGCTTGATGCTCCAGTATAGGGGAATGCCAGGGTTGTGAGGTGGGAGGGAGTAGGGGGGGTTGGTAGGTGGGGGAGCATCCTCATAGAAGCAAGGGGATGGGGAATGGGATAGGAAGTTGCTGGAGGGGAAACCAGGAAAGGGGATAACATTTGAAATGTAAATAAAGAAAATATCCAATAAAATGTATAAAGTAGTATGCAATGAAAAATCACTACAGTTAAAAAGCAGAAAGATAATTTTCAGGAGCCATGGAGTTACTGTTAGCCATACAATGCCTAATTCAAACAGATTTTCAAGGAAACAATGTTTTCCATTTGTATTGCCTATTGACTCAAGATAAATATTTTGTTGGTTGTAAATAATTATTTATGCATCAAAATCTGTTGTAATCACTATTCCTCAAACTTAACACCGATCTCAATGAAATTGTTCCTATTACTCTCATAGAGTATCCTTTTTCCCACTCCAAAGTGTTCTATTATGTATATGGATGAATATAGGTAAACATGTATCATAGTTGTATTTTTAAGCTCCATGTATACCCAACCATCTGTACTAAGTTACTTC
>NC_046155.1:34653008-34762078 GCF_011064425.1 Rattus rattus
TATTAAGCCTGGGACACCAATATTTGATTTGTGCTACTCACCTTTATGATGGGTCTTCTCAACTTCGCCAATCTAATCTAGAAAATCCCCTACCAACCGGCTCACAGATTCATTTCCTTGGCGATTCTAAACCCTGTCAGGTTGGCATCCAAGATTAACTACCACATGTGGTGTATTTATTCTTTTGACTCACAGTGGAAATGACTCCATCTCTCTTCCACCCCCGCCCTTTCTGCCCTTTCTTCCCAGCATCCTGAGCATCCTTCCAAACATGCCAAGGGAGGGAGCTTCCGCAAGCTGAGCCATGGTTGTGTTTTACCTTGGGAGCTTGGACAAGTTGTATTTTTTTTCTTTTTGCTATATGTACTGGTAAATCAGAAGAAGCCAGCCTGTGCTATGTCATGCAATGCAGAAGCCATTCATGGAAAAGGAGAGAGCAGGACACGTGTTAAAGCAAAAGTATAGTTGGATGGGGGCAAAGAAGACAGTGCTGCACAGAGAGAGGGACTGGGGATGAGCGTTAGGTCCACTGTGTCCCAGCCTCTGGGCCATTACCTTTCAAGGTGCTTGGGTGTCATCTGGCCTCCATCTTTCATAAGGCACCCGTTTACCTCCTTGTGCACACGCCTACAGTCACTACAGGCATTCTGACGATGGAAACCAAAGTACTGACAATCACCATCGTTAAATCACACTGGAAACTGTCATTCTTTCCATGGCTTAGGGGCGACTAGGAGCAGTAGTAACTGAGCACAGAGCTCCTTGTTAGCAAGAAAGGAGGAGTTTTCATTAAGGGGTGTGTGTGTGTGTGTGTGTGTGTGTGTGTGTGTGTGTGTGTGTGTGTGTGTGTGTGTGACTATGCAGCATAAACTACCAGGCATCATTTCCTTTTCTTATTTAAGTGTGTTCGGGATTTGTTCTAGTGAAAGTCTACGGGCCCAAATTTGAAGCCAATTTATTTTGGTTGGATAAGGAGATGATGATGATGATGACGACGATGATGACGACGACGACGACGACGACGACGTCGATGTGTGTGTGCAAGAGAAAAACAGATAAAAAAGAGACACAGAAACAGAGAGAGACTTAATACATAAAACAGTAACTTTCAAGGTATGTCTGGTGATCTGTGATGTCTAGAATAAGTAGTACGATAGACAGACAAAAAATGAGGATGGAAGGATATCTGGTCAGGCTGTGTTTAGGCTTGGTAAACCACTTTGCAGTATCTCTAAGAAATTTCTCTGTGGGTTTTTAAGAGGGAGAGAGCCAAGGAGGCATATTGTACACCAACTTGACCAGAGTAGAGCGAATCCATCACTGGAGAAGCGTCCCTCAGGACAAAGGAGGAGGACCTGGGTGAGCAGCTATATGTGGGCTGACATTACTGCCCTGTGCCACACCAATAGGGAGAAGGGGAAAACGTGATCTGACAGCTAGTGTTTGTAGTTCTATGACAATAACAAACTCCTCAAGATAGCATTTTCTGAGGGAAAGCTGGGGGGGAAATCCTGACTCTATGCAGTTTCAAATCATGAAGTGATGGTTAGTGGTTTGTTTGTTTTGTTTTTTGTCTACTTGGTAGAAGAACCTGGGATTACCTGAGAAGGGAGTTTCAGTGAGGGTGTGTCTTGATTAGGTTGGCTTGTGCGCATGCTCTATGAAGGATCTTCCTAATTGGATTAGTTGAAGTGGGAAGACCCATCCCAGATGTGGGTGGCACCATTTGCATGGACTAGGCCCTAGACTGAATGATGAGGGGAGAGAGACATGAGCACAAACACTCCTTGCTCACTGTTCCTTGACTGTGGATATAGTATGATGAGGTTAGAGGAAATCTCGCTGCAGTGATGTCCCTGGCATGATAGACTATAACCTTGAACTGTGAGCTGAAACGAACCCTCCTGTGCTTAGCCTTTGTCACAGTATTTTTATTACAGTGACAGAGGCAGGAATAGAGATGCATGCAATCAGCACATAAGGGTCTCTGGAGGGAATTCAGGTGGCTTATGAACCTGGGTGGGAGGAGGTGCTGCGTCCTTGCAGTCAGAATCCTGGCTGTATGACAGCATTTCTCTCAGTTGTCACTCCACAGGGAAATATTTCATACCTGGCATTGGGATTTTCATAATGACCCTGGCTTCTGGGAGCAGCATTATTTACCCACACAGAGTACTTCCATTTTAACATTCATTTAAAAAAAATTAGCTTAGAAAGTAGTAAGTTTCCATGTCATTTCCATACACAGTTTTAGTAAAGTCAGCCCCCACCCCTATCTCTGATTAAACCTTGCACCTCTTACTGTTCTCTCATTCTACTGTGTCTACTGTGTCCCCCAACTCCTCTTAGGACTTCGCTTCCCATTCAAAGAGCCTCTCTTTAGCTTTCAGGTCTTTACAAACATTCCAGGTTCTCGGAGACTTGCTTTCACTGGCAAGTGAAAGGGAATTTTCATCCAGAGAAGGGAGGAAGTCTTCTGACTGAAGACATATGTGCTGGTTTGAATGGATATGGCTCCCATAGACTCATGAGTTTGAATGCTTGGCCCATAGGAATTGTCACTCTTAGGAGATATGGCCTCTGTGGTGGTGGGCTTTGAGGTTTCCAATGCTCAGGCTATGCCCAGTGTGACAGAGTCTCCATCCACAGCCTTCAGATCAAAATGTAGAACCCTCAGCTCCTCCAGCACCGTGTCTGCCTGCAGGCTGCCATGTTCCCACCATGATGATAATGGACCAAACCCCTGAAACTGTAAGCCAGCCCCCAATTAGATGTTTTCCTTTCTCATCTCAACAATAAAACCCAAACTAAGATAGCATATTTATGGACTATACCAATTTACAAGGTGGTATAGTTAGGATATTCCACATACAGAAGAATACGTGGAAATAATTTAAAACACAGAAAAAGGCAATGGGAAGACATATGTTTAGTCCCAGGAAAATGCTCAGCGTGCTGAGGGAGGAGGGGCCTTGCTTTCCGCATTCCTAGAAATTTGTGTAAGATACCAAAAGTGGGGGCTGAGGCTCCTCTGTTCCCCTATTTCTTACAAATGAACTTAGCTACATGCAGAGGGTATATTTGAAGTCTCCATCCCTGTTTAACTGAGGAGCAGAGTGGTCTAGCCAAGGACCAAGGCAGAAGACATCATGGAGCAGCGATAGGGACATGCTCTACAGATGCTCTTGGAGCAGGAGAAATCCTGGGTTCACTTCACTGACTTCCAAACAATACTTGTAAGTGGGAGGAAGGAAGTCAGGGCTGGATCGTTACTGTGGGTAGGAAATGGTGCCAGAGAAATAAGGTCTTTCTTTCGACTTCTGCTTCTTTTATGTTGACCTTGATTTCTTTTTCAGGCTGGAGTGATGGGGGGTTGGGGTGGGGCATTTTATAACTGTGACAGTAAACCTGTCACATTTATTGAAAACCTGTCATTGCTGGAGCTTGTTGAAAAAGTGTAATGCATTAAAAAGCCAATGGAGAGAACTTTGGAGGCTTGTTGTGATGTAGTGAAATTTATCTACAAACAATTTGCTTTACATAGATGGGGATAATAAACTTGAATGACACAATAGATCTTTGGAGTTGGAACCTGTTCAGGGAATCATAGCCTTTCGTCAGTTCCCATCATGAACTCAGTCAACTGGCTGAAAGTCTCATCTGTAGTAACATCATAGTTAGGAATCGGCCCTAACTTCTCTAGAAGAACTCAGTGATTAGGATACAAAGCGCTTCTGGGCCAGAGCTACACTCACTTCAGGCCTCTTCCTGGTTCTTTGAACTCAGATGATGTACCAAAGCGCTTTGAGGTAGAAGTCACTGTGACCCTTCTTTTCCTCCTGATCTTTGCCATCCATCCAGTATCTGGGAGAACATGAGCATTTCACATCTTAGCAGAACTGAGCAGAACAAACATACCTGAAAATAGAAAGAGAAAGCAACAACAACAACAACAACAACAACAACAACAACAACAACAACAGCAACAACAACCAAACCAAAAAACTACCACAACAGCAAAAGGACAGGATTATGAGAGGTATAAGAGGCTGAGTTCTGGAGTCAAAGGCCCTAGTCAAGTCTTGGCTTCCAGGTGGGCTTTGGTGAAGGCTTCTTAGCTTTTGCAATGACTCAGTTTTCTCATCTCTAGAACAGGGTTCAGAATATGCTTGCCTCAGAGCTAGGTCCCTTCTCCCAACCCAGCTTTGTGTTTCTCTTCCCCTTAGGGCAGATGAGTTCCAGGTGGATATTTTTGGGTCTTCTTCATCTATATATGCAGTGTAGGTGCCTCCAATGGCTCTGCTGTCACTATTCTGGTGGGGCATCCTCACAAACCCCAATGCTATTCTTCTTTAGATTTAACAGAGGGAGGGCAGAACCATTCAGAGACACCTACACTGAATATATAGGTGTGATGGCAAAGCCATTGGAAACACCTAAACTGCATAGAAGATGTAGGAGGAAGCTTGGTGATCCAATCACTTCCTGTTAAGTATTTGGTAGCAGAGATAAGAAAAGTACCTAGCATATATTTTGAAGAGATTTTCATGTACACAGAGCCATGGCCTGAAATTTATTCTGGAAAAGAGACTGGGATTTCTTTTGATAAAGCCCTTGATCTACGTTTAGGATGTCATATAGACAGATATCTTAGACAGGTACCTGTAAAGTTGTTATTAAGTGTCAAACCACAGTTCCTCTATGGTTTTCCTTCGATTTCACAAAAGCCTTTCCCTCTGTTTCTACTCTCAGCGGAACTGGCTCATGATACAATCACTGCGTCATATTTCTCCATGGCTTGAGTATTCGAGTCATCTTCTGAGCTCAAGTTTAAACACTTCATTCTTTTAACCTCTCTCTTAGACCTCTCCTCTCCTTTTATTTTATTGGTTTTCCATGAATCCCCTATTAGTTCTTGAGATTTGATTTGACTCTGAGTTGAACAGAGTAGCTGAATACAGGTTTCCCCATCTCTGCCTCTAAAGACAGATTGTTTAGAGATACCTACATGGGAAACTACTTTGAGAGCCTTAAACTACTACCTAGTAGAAGTGATGTTTTGATTATGCACCTTGTATGGAGGTTTTTCTGCTGAAAACAGGATCTAAATCTTCCCTTTTCTGGACTTTCACTTCTCTAGTCAGTAATGTTTTATTTGTGAATTCCAAGGGGTGGGCATGGTATTAGAGATTAGGCAAAGCCCATTGGGCTAGGTTGGTGTCTCAATCCCTCTACTAGAAGTCTTTACTGAAAACAAGATGTGAACAGCTCAGGCTCTGCATCGCCCACTACTAATAGTCTTAGCTAGGGTCATCCTAATAGACATGATGCCTAATGATATTCTGTACTCAAAGACTGGTGCCTAACCCAACTCTCATCAGAGAGGTTTCATCCAGCTTCTGATGGAAACAGACACAGAGATTCACAGCCAAACATTAGGTGGAGCTCTGAGAATCCTGCAGAAGAGGTGAGGGGGAAGGACTGTGGGAGCCAGTAGGGTCAAGCACACCCCAACACCCAGAATTAACAACCCTGGACTCCTAGGGGCTCATTGAGCCTGAACCAACAATCAAGGAGCCTACATGGGTCTAACCTAGACCATCAGTGTATATGTTGCATGTTCAGCTTGGTGTTTTGTGACACTCCTAACGGAGTAAGGACTATTTTGGAACCTTTCTTCCCTGTGTTTGGACCTAACCCTTTCCTCCCACTGGGTTAAGGCATAAAGAAATGAGGAGATGTGATTTCATCTCATTGGTAAGATCAAAACTTTGATATGCCATGTTTGGTTGATAACCCTGGGAGGCCTGCCTTTCTCTGAAGGGAAAGGAGGAGAAATAGATGGGGAGGGAGGCAGTCTGGGAGGGGGTACTGGGAAACTGCAGTTAGGGTGCAATGTATGAGAGAATAAATTAATAAAACAAACCAAAATGTGAATTTTCTTTTTTTCTTGGCCTTTCAGCAGCAGAGAGCCAAAGTAAAACCTGGCCCCTCACTCACTGCTTAGGTTCTATTTTGGACAAAATTTCCCTAGAAATATGAATGTTCTGTGACTACTACCAGCTTCCAATTTTATCTTACAATATTTGTCAGAAGGTTCAAAAAGTTTCCATATAAGTAAGACAATTACATTAATACTGGAAGTTGGAAAGCCATAGTTTAAGTGGGAAGTATTTATCCAATTTATCTTAAAAATCCTTAACTACATTATGGAATATTTTCAATCTATATCTCATACCAAGCTAATCAGAGTCTACTCTCGGAATCTAAGAAAAGTCATCTATCTATCTATCTATCTATCTATCTATCTATCTATCTATCTATCATCTATCTATCTATGTATCCTATCTATCATCCATCTATCCATTCATCTATCTATCCATCCATCTATTTATGTATCTATCCATCCATCATCCATCCACCCATCCATCCATCCATCCATCCATCCATCCATCCATCCATCCATCCATCCATCCATCCATCTATCTATCTATCTATCTATCTATCTATCTATCTATCTATCTATCTATCTATCTGTAGCATTATGGTATGAGGAACAATAATAAGAGATTTTGTTAGCAGAATTTGGAAGGGGAAATTCTTGAGTCAAATCTCAAAACAGGTCAGGAAATACCAGGTCCTGATTCAAAAAAATAATTCTGAAATTATGTATGCTGAGTATTATTTTAACCATGACAAAGCAAGAGATACTTGTTCTGGCATTAAAACAGAAAATTGATAATAATGGAGTATGTGTGTATGAAAGTGTCCATGCATGTTTGTACACTTATGCATAGAATCCAGAGGCCCATGCTGGATATCTTTTTAAAACTCATATCCTCCATCAATCTGACTGGAATGCTTGGCTACTAAGCCTCAGGCATTTCCTGTCTCTGCTTCCCCAGTACTGAGTCTACAGGCACAGCTTTTTAAATGTGTGCACTGGGGATTAGACTCGTGCTCATACAACAAGCACATTCCTGGCTCACCAGTCTTAATCACTTTAATCATGACATGGTTTGGCCTTGGAAGGTCATCTAAAGGCCCACGGTGTGGCTACAGGGAGGTAGTGAAACCTTTAAGATGTGAGGTCTGATCCTTAGGGGGATTGTAGGACCCTGGCTCCTTTCATCTTTTTGCACTCTAGCTATGATGTGAGACACAATAAATATTTCTTCCCTGTAAATTGATTTTCTCAGGTCTTTTGTCATAGCGAAAGAAAGTTGTTACACACAATAGCCACATAATAGGCAGCAATAAAAATAAATGAGCTCCCGAAATGTGCAATGGCATGGATATATCTAGCAGTGACTGTTTAATTGCAGCCTCTGTAGTCATGGATACAAATGACTTCTGTTTTGTAGTGTTTGCTGATTTCTCTTGCATAAT
The DNA here is from genome assembly GCF_011064425.1 of Rattus rattus. NCBI lineage: Eukaryota > Metazoa > Chordata > Mammalia > Rodentia > Muridae > Rattus > Rattus rattus. Next base: position 34,660,398 of record NC_046155.1, read on the forward strand.
TGCTTCCACCATGGTCCATCTCAAGTTACCAACAAACACGGGATCGGGAAGAGAGGATTCTTTTATATATATAGGATAAGCACATAGGAATTAATCATGAGATTCAGAAAAATAATTCTGAAATTATGTATGCTGAGTATTATATTTTAAATATAATTTATTTGTTGTAAGTCTATGTAACTTGAATTTAAAGAATAGCTATCTTGTACTTTTAAAATTGAAAATAGACTTTTTTCATACAATATATTTGGACTATGGTTCCTGTCTCTCAGCGCCTCCCAGATCCTCTCCACGTTTCCACCCACCCCAATCCACATCCCGTCTTTCTCTGTCTCACTAGTATACCAACAGGCATCTAAAATAATAATAAAAAATTACATAAAATCAAACCAGAATAGGACTAACCAACCAATAAACTAACCAACCAGAAGAAAAAATGCTCAAGAGAAATAAATATATGTATATATATATATATATATATATATAATACACACACAATACACACACACACACACACATACATACAGAGAGACACATACATTCATAAACACAGAAATTCCATAAAAACACAAAACTAGGAACCATAAAATAAATGCAAAAGAATAGTTACTTTTAATTGTGGTTTCCTATTTTTTAATATTACTTTTATTTTTTTACAATCCAGCTGTTGTCTCCCTTCCGATACCCCCTCCCACAGTTCCTCATCCCATTCCTCCGCCATCCAAGAGGATGTTCCCATTTCCCTCACCCTGCCTTCCCCTCCAGGCCTCCCTACTCCCTGGGGCCTCAAGTCTTTCCAGTTTTAGGTGTTTCTTCTCTCACTGAGGCCAGACCAGGCAGTTCTCTGCTGCATATGTGTCCGGGACCTTGGACCAGCTCGTGTATGCTGCCTGGTTGGCGGCTCAGTGTCTGAGAGAGCGCAGGGGTCCCAGTTAGTTGAGACTGCTGGTCTTCCTACAGGGTCACCCTCCTCCTCAGCTTCTCCTGGCCTTTCCCTAAGTCAACCACAGGGTTCCCTAACCTCAGTCAAATGGTTGGGTGTAAGTATCTGCCTCTGACTCTTTCAGCTGCTTGTCGGGCCTCTTGGAGGGCAGCCATGCTAGGCTCCAGTCTGTAAGCACGCCATACCATCAGTTTTAGTGTCAGGTCTTGAAGACTCTCCTAGAGATGTATCTCAAGTTGGGCTGGCCTTTGGACTGCCTTTCTCTCAGTCTCTTCTCCATTTTTATCCCTTCAATTCTTTTAGACAGGAACAATTGATGCTTTCTACTGGAGGTGGACTCTAGGAGTTCCTTCTCTGCACTGGTGGGCATTTAATCTAGAGCTCCTCCCTTTGAGTTCTGAGAGTCTCTCACTTTCCAGGTCTCTGGTACTTTCTAGAGGTCCCCCCACCTCCCACCCTCTCTGAGGTTGCATATTTCCATTCATTCTGCTGTTCCTCAGGGCTTCTCTCCTGTCCCTCTTCCCCCATACCTAATCACGTTCCCTTTTTCCCCTCCCTTTTCCCTTTTCCTCTCAGGTCCCTCCCTCCCCGTGCCTACTGTGACTGTTTTCTTCTTCCTCCCAAGTGTGATTGAGACATCCTTACTTGGGCCTTTCTGCTTATTAAACTTCTTGAGTTCTGCGGGTTGTATCTGAGGTATTCTGAACTTATTTTTGGCTAATATTCACTTATCAGTGAATATATATCATGTATGTCCTTTTGGGTCTGCGTTACTTTACTCAGGATATTTTCTAGTTCCATCCATTTGCCTGCAAAATTCATTATGTCCTCATTTTTAATAGCTGAATAATATTCCATTGTGTAAATGTATCCATGCTTCTGTTGTGGGACATCTCGGTTGTTTCCAGCTTCTGGCTATCACAAATAAGGCTGCTATGGACATAGTAGAGCATGTGCCCCTGTAGTATGGTGGGAAAATTTTGGATATATGCCCAAGAGTGGTATAACTGGGTCTTCAGGTAGATCTAGTTCCAATTTTTGAGGAACCTCCAGACTGATTTCCACAGTGGTTGTACCAGTCTGCAATCCCAGCAGCAATGGAGGAGTGTTCCTCTTTCTCCACATCCTCGCCAACATGTGTTGTTACCTGAGTTTTTGATCTTTGCCATTCTCATTGGCGTAAGGTGAAATCTTGGCATCTTTTTGATTTGCATTTCCCTGATGAATAAGGACTTTGAATATTTCTTCTTGGCCATTTGAGATTCCTCTGTTGTGAATTCTCTGTTTAGCTCTGTACCCATTTTTTTGATTGGGTTGTTTGGTTTTTTTGGAGGCTAGCTTCTTGAGTTCTTTATATACTTTGGATATTAGCCTTCTATTGGATGTGGGGTTAGTGAAGACTTTTCCAATCTGTAGGTTTTTGATTTGTCCTATTGACTATGTCATTTGCCTAGCTATTTTTAACAGTGTTCAGATGTACTCAATGAACATCTGAACAGATGAACAGTTACTCAATATGTAATGCTTGGCTTTTGCAAACTGGTATGGGTTAGCTCCAGAAGGACCCTAAATAGCCTTCCAAGATAGTATATTGAGTGAAATAAAAGGCCAGCCAATAAACTGTAACATTTTAGCCAATGTACATGACTCTCCTGAGAGGTGAAGGTGATCTGTTGTGACAAAAATGCAGAAGTGTTGTTGTTGGCTTCCGATCGATAGATGGGAACAATTGGAAGAGAATGAGGAGGAACTTCTGTGACATTGGAAAAGTAATATATCATAATAAGATTTATCATTTTTAAAAATTGTATTTCTTGTTCCTATGTGTATATAGTGTATTATTTGTAGCATTTGTTTGTGTTTGTGCACATGTTGGTCCATGTACACGTGCGTGCCATGGAGAGCAGCATGTATCTTTCTCTATATGATGTTTTGAGACAGGATCTATCAGTGAGTTGAAAGCATGCCAATTGGTTAGATTGATTGGCTGGTGAACTTTAGAGATCTGTTTCCACCCATTAACACCAATGGGATTGTAAGCATTCTCCATGCCTCTCAGCTTTTACATAGGTGCCGGGGATCTAAACTCAGTTCCTCACGCATGTGCCACAGACTCTTTACTGACTTAGCTGTCTCCCTAGTTCTTTTATTAAGATCATATTTTCTTTAACTTTACTTGTGAAATCATTGCATTTCTTTTCATATAATATGCATCTTGATAAAAAAGAAGAGCAAAATGAACTAAGTACCAACAAAACTTAAGAAGATGGGACCAGGATGTATCCCCAACCCACACGCACACACACACACACACACACACACACACACACACACACACATAAACACACATGCACACACACATGCACACATGCTCACACACACACACACACACGCACACACACACATGCACACATGCACACACACAGACACACACACAGACACACACATGCACACACACATACATAACACACACAATACACACACAACACACAGACATACACACACACATACACAACACACACACACACACACACAGAAATGCACACACACACCCACTCACTCACACATACACACACCCTATAGTATGAGGCAAAATGAAAAGGGACCATCATGAACAAGAAACACAGAGGAATGAAAAGCATCTGGCATGTTTACAAATCCTATTGTTTCTATATGTTGACAGATTACAGTTTAATAATGAGGCATCTAGAGGAGAGGTAAGTTTACAGTCATTCAAACTGGGTCCCTACTCTCTAAGCCTAAATAATCATTTTCTAGAAAGAGCCAAAGAGAATGGTGTTTGTTTTGTTAGCCAAATATAAACATCGTTATATACTCTTTTTCTTATTCTTTGTCTTTCACATCTCTTTAAAAATATGTATTATTATCAGCTCAAGGATGGCATAGAAACAGTGGGCCAGATTTGGCCTATATGTTGCAGTTTGAGAATCACTGTGCTATATATACTAAAGTACAAGTCTGTCCAAGCAGAATCACTACACAGGGCTGTGGATGAGGTTTACTAAGCTGAAAAATGTTTTGGGAGCACTTAGGTGAGAGTGATAAAATCATTTTGGGAGGAGGTCTTCTCAGAGGAGGGAGCACTCATTACATTTTGGAACGTGAAAGACATCAAGGGGATGAGGAGTTATGTAGAAGTTCCTCTTAAGACCAAGGCTGTACTGTTTGCTAATCATAGGACATGGAGTGATGTTTTGATGGATCTGAGTCTCTTCAACTTTAGCATGGGTCATGTAGCACCTATCCTTCTTTCTTGGGAAGAAATACAGTGGGGATTTAAAAAAAAATCCCTCTTGAAAGAGGATTAAGTGCTTTAAAAACGCAGGCGTTATGTAAGACTCTTCATCATTTGTGAGCTGGGATGACTCATGCCACCTATGTGTGTGCAGTAATTGCTTGAGCTGCCTGGGCTTATCCTAGAGTGTCTGGAGCCAACACTTAGCTCTCAAGTGGGTACAGGTGAGTCAGGAGCAGATTTTGACATTTCTTTGTTGGTTGTTATGTGATCCATTTGCATATTTATCCAAAACTAAATGTGTTCATCTCCCTGCTTCTTTGAAATAAAAGTCAGATGAGTTTTTTCTCTTTGAAAATTTCATGTTTTTTCTTTTTATATTGCTTATTTTGTTTATTTATATTTCAAATGTTATCCTCCTTCCCAGTTTCTTTTCCACAAGCCCCCTATCCCCTAACCCTCCCACTACCTCTATGAGGGTGCTCCCTCACCTGGCCACCTGCTTCCTGCCTTAATGTCCTAGCATACCCCTAAGCTGGGTCATTGAGCCTCCACAGGACCAAGGGCCTCTCCTCCCAGTGATGGCAGATAAGGAAATCCTCTTCTACATGTCCACCTGGAGCATGGGTCCCTCCATGTTTGGTTGGTAGTTTGGTCCCTGGGAGATTTGGGGGTCTGGTTGGTTGATGTTGTTGTTCTTTCTATGGGGTTGCAAACTCCTCCAGCTCTTTCAGACCTTCCCCTAACTCCTTCATTGTGGCTCCCATGCTCAGTCTGATGTTTGACTGTGTGCATCTGCATCTGTATTGGGAGAGCCTCTCAAGGGACACCTATACTAGGCTCATGTCAGCAAGTGCTTCTTGGCATCAACAATAGTGTCTGGGTTTGGTGTCTGCAGATGGGAAGGATCTCTAGGTGGGACAGTCTCTAGATGGCCTTTCCTTCAGTCTCTGCTGCGTGCTTAAAATGTATCTTGACCATATTTACCCCCAATTCCTCCTTCTAACTTTCCCTACATCTTTAGGACATCTTATCCAAACTTCATGTCCTTTACGATTTTTTAAAAATAACACACTGAGTTCAATTGGAGTTTCCCATATACAAATGAGTGTGAGGGCATCCACTTGGGTATGAGCAACTTACCAATGGCCAACTGCCCAAAGAAACATGACTCTCCTTTAACATCCACCAACTGCCAAACGCTCTCTAGCTAAGGGTGCAGCATCAGGAGTCCTACTCTGTTCCATGCTGGAATTAAAATATGTTTCTTTTAACATAATTTTACCATCACCTTCTTCTCTTCTCACCTTCCAAACCCTTCCATATACTTCTACTTTCTTTTTCCCCAATTCACGGTTTTCTTTCTATTAATTATAATATACATATCCTTATAACATTTGTATATTCATATATATTTGTACATTCCTAAATATATAAGTACAATCTTCTGAGTCTAAAATCATATTTCTCTATATGATTTCATGGCCAACCATTTGGTATTGGTTAACCAATTGCTGTACTCTTCGCTCAGAAAGACTATTTTTCCCATTTTCAACATTATTTAGTTGTTTTCAGGTTTCCTTTTGGGTAGAGTTGAGACCTTCCAGGCTTCTCCTTGTTCTCTTTAGTATGTCTCATTTTGTTCAGCTCATGTTTAGGCAGTCATGTTGGTTAGAGTTACTGGTGTAGCTTCTGGAATTCCTAAGAGACACAATTTCACAGAAAAACCTCCCTAATTCTCTGGCTCTTACAACATTTCTGCCTCTTCTTTTGCTATGGTCTCTGAGCCTTAAACCATCCTGGATTTTTATTTCTGTGTTTATATCTGTATATGTGTATATATATACATGCATACAGGAACCATGGCAGTCAGAAGGAGGTGTTAGATCCTCTGGAGCTGGAGTTGTAGGCAGTTGTGAGCTTCCCAACATAAGTACTGAGAACCGTTCGTGTCCTCTGCAAGGGCAGCAAGCTTTCTTAACAACTGAAACATCTTTTCAGTTGGAATTTTTACCTGATGTCATTTCCTGCAGGTCTTGTGTAAGTAACTGTAGATGGATGGTACTTGGTGTTTCTAACTGTCTTCTCCTCTCTCATCACCTACTGTCATTGCAGAAGTCTGGTACTTTTCTTTAGAATGAAAAGGCTTTATGGGGAGCAAGAAGGGAGTGGGACAGCATAACCTTGTTGTCAGCCAAAGAAATGACAGTGTATTAGTTTGTGAAAATAATGAGGGTAGGGCCATTGGCCTCTATCCTGTGCACTTTCTGGGTCCAAAGTCTTTGTGCCTCTTGTTGGCTCTGTTCCTTATGTGTGACACGAAGAGAATGACATGACCTAGCAGTTCCCATTAAGATGTAATACACCACCCCATCAGGAACACAGTGCAGTGCCTGTCTGGATAATAAATGATAGCTGTTTGTTTTTATTCAAGGCCAAGTGAAATAGATGGTAAATTTTGTAGTTGGAGCTAAGAGAAGGAAGAAAGAAAAGTTGAAATAGAACTATGTAAAAATATATGTTATAGCTCCTTTTGTTTTCATTTTTACTCTCACTGGCTAGATCTAGCTGTAGCATCTTTTGCACAGAGTGAACCAATACTTCAATCTAGAATAAGAGATTCTTCTCTCAGCTGCTCTGGACTAGTATGGAGGTGTCACCATGGTGATACAAGAAGACTACTGCGTCTAGCAGTAACTATTGGCTCTCCCTTGCTGATGTAAGGATCAGGACTTTCCTTCAATTTCTGTCATTAGCACTGGAGGATAGAGTATGTACCTGTGGTGGTTTGAATAAAAATGACCCCATAGGCATATTGATTTGCACACTTGGTCACAAGGGAGTGGCAGTATTAGGAAGTGTGGCCTTGTTGGAGTAGATGTGGCTTTGTTGGAAGAAGACTGTCACTGGGTATGTGGGGAGGGAGGTGCTTTGAGGTGTCAGATACTCAAGCCAGGCCCAGTGCTTCTGTTCTTGCTGCTTGAGGATTGGGATGTAGAACTCTCAGCTACTCTCCAGCACCATGTAGTCTGCATACCACCATGCTCCCCACCATGATAACAGACCAAACTTCTGAACTATAAGCCAGTTCCAGTTAAATGCTTTCCTTTATATGAATTGCTGTGGTCATGGTGTCTCTTGGCAGATCATGGTGAATTATTTGGATCACTAGATACTATGTGGTAAGTTCATGTACAAATTTGAGTACATTCTAGAAATGCTTAATAAGTTACTGGCAAATAGAAACCCTTAGACAACATCTGATACTAAATAAAATACTACATGACTGAACACATAAATGGATATCCATATTGATTATTTTTTGGGAAAACTACTTTATGTGTAGGCAGATGTACTGGCTCATTTATATGCACCACTGAATTATGGGGCTCACCAGGTACTATGTGCTAAGTTCTATGTGCAAATGAGCACATTCTAGATATGTTTAATCTGTTGCTGTCAAATTGAATTCACTTTTTTGTCAATTATAGAGAAAATGGAAAGTTCTAAGCAAAATAATACAAGCTATTTGGACCCCTCAAATACCTCTGGAAGTAGAAATGCTACTCACCAGAATCTGGGATGAAGCAATTGATGATGAAGATTTAAGAAATTAGATGCTTCATTTTTACTGACAGTTAGCCAATATGCTACCAAAGCAAAGGGAGATATTTGTGGAAAGCAGCATCCAATTCTGTTTGCTAGGATTCAGTTTTAAGAAGACAGGCTTACTTGTGCTTTTCCTGAGGTGACCTGTCAATTTGTCCAGAAAGGTTAATTTGTTAGAATCAGTCCTAAATTGCTTTCAAGGGCGGGCCCTAATTGTATTACCTTTCAGCAAGATGTTTCTGTCAATCAGAATTTTTTTTTTAAAGAACTAATTTGCTTGCAAAGCAGAGGTCAGGGAAAGCTGAACTCTCTATCCATAAGGACAACAGGAATCTGTATTCTGCACTGGGCTACTCATGCCTCATGGATATGTGGAGCTTGGGTATTCAGAGTTTTTTGAGCAATACAGTTATATCAATATGTTTTACTTTAGGTGAATTCTTGGTACAGTGAAAAGAGGAAGAAGTTGTGAATTCTGAGCTTTTTTTTTGGTCTTTATTTTGATGGTTTATGACCTAAGGTGAGACACATATCTTGCATCTTGATTTCCCTGACTAGAAGACTTCAGAGCCAGGTTGGGTACCATCAAAAGCTTATGGATTTCCAGCACAGTGTGAGTCTACCATTCTGCCGTCAGGCCTACTTCTGAGACTTTGGGGCTTTTCTACGACTTGAGAGGTGGTCTTAAGACCAGAGCCATTCCTTGTTTTCAGGAGAACTGTTGTCTAGGGAGTATCTAAGGTGTGCCTCAAAATGGAGTCTTACAGTATGGTCTGTCAGGGAAGCTCTGGGAAGAAGCATGAGAGTAGAGTAAGTGAGTTTCCTCTCTGCTTTCCTCTAGCTGTGGTAGGACCATTTTTGCAGTGGCCATGTTAATTTTCTTATGGAAAACACTCACCCTTGGAAGATACAGAGAAGCAGGGAGTTATTTTGAGAAGGTGAGGTTAGATGCTGATACAAGATTGGGAAGATTTCTGTCTCAGGGCAAGAAAGATACACAAATATATTTTAGGGTATTTGTGCAATAAATATCTATTTATGACCTTGTCTGTCATAGACACTAGATATAAGTCTACAGTTCAGATAAACCTGGAATTTTACAGGACACAGCCTTGTAGCAAGATGGTGGATGAATAGTCAGTCATATTGCATATGGTGCCATAGGAAGTGTGGGCCACTATGGAAACCTACAGGAAAAACATTCAATTCTGGATTAGGGATTTGGGGAAGTTTTCTCAATTATGATATGTTGACAACAGAAAACAAAAATATATGAATGGTAAAAGTGGAATGAGGTATTGACTTTGTGTTCTCCCAGGGGTGACAGACAGCAGGGCATATTCATTAATCTAAACGGAGATTGTGTGATAGGCAGGCTGCGTGGGAGAGTGAGGGACTATAGAAGTCATAGTTCTTTTTCTTTTTAATTTTTCAGATTTTTTATTTCAAAATTGCTGCTATGTACAGACATCATAAACACACACACACACACACACACACACACACATGTACACTGCATATTTTCCATGATATAAGAACTGGAAATAAAGTCTAAGGGCACTTAGAACTGAAATTGTCCCACAGAAGTCTGAGGATGGTCCCCCCTTACATGTCCTTCATTACTTCCTCCAGTTCTTCCTTTGTGAACATATGGAAAATCTGACCAGGCTGCACTGTGACTAGCTCAATGTTAGTTGTGTTAACTACTCCTCTACGGCACACTTGTGGATGATGAGTGAAGACTTGATGGCTCCCGTCAGAGTCATAGACTTGTGGTAAACTTCTTGCAAGGAGGTCTGGGAACTTCTGAAGCAGAGTTAATTGCACGACCATCACTATACAAAGGACCCAGATGGGTCCATGTGAAACAATTGGGATCCTTTCTCACCAGCTCCTCCAAACAACAATGCTACTCCAAAGGAACAAGATGTGACCCCTCGATCTGCATCCTCTTCTCCAAACTGCAACGTCTTATTGGACACAGCCTAGGTCACACTCTCAACTGCCATTGTCTCATTATAGGTGAACCAGTGTTTCTGTGTCTCCACTCTGGTTTTAGTCATTAAAGTTTTAGCATCAGCAATGAGCCCATTCATGGCACAACCTACATGAGCATCAATCTCTACAATTTTCTCAATGCCGCTAGGCTCCATTAGCGGGGAGGTAAAGGTGTACAGTTGGACGTACACCTTCTGATGTCTGGATGCCAATGGCCATAGAACCAAGCTTGATAGCCTCAATGGCATCCACTTGAAATGATCTTCCTTCAGGAGAAAAAGTATTTACACCCCTGCTATACTCCTAAGGCCACACGACTGAAAGCAGCACCATAATCTGAAGTCACAGTCTTTGTAAAAACACTTTTTAAAATTACATTTGTTCTTTGACAATTTTATGCCTGTGTATAATGCATTCTGACTGACCTTATCCCTACTTTCTCTCACTTGCTTCCCTCCCATGTATATGTCCCCTCTTCCCAACTAATCTTTGGCAGATACACAACTGGAGATGGTAGGTGCTTCCTCCTTTCCCAGAGTCCATCAGCAGCCTGTAATCCAGCGCTAAGGAGTGAAGTCCTATGTGCCCAACCTCACTCTTGAGTTATTTCCAGAAGGTGAAGTTAGATGTTGATAGAAGATTGGAAAGGTTTCTGTCTGAAAGCAAGAGAGGTACAGTAATATACTTAAGGTACACAGGTAGATGTTAGGAGGACCTGTCAGGGGCAGGCTCAATTCAAGTAATCATAGATGCTATGAATTCATGGTTGCTCTGGTTACATTGTGTCTAGAAGTTACATTCTGTAGTGCCTCTTTCAGCCACATGAAGAAAGCTTGTCTTTAAATGCCGAGGGAGCCACTGAACAGTTCTAAGTAGAACTGTTGAACACGTCCTGGTTATATTCAAATAGGAACTTCTAGGAAGATACTTCCAGCTACCGAGTGGAGAAAGGACTGGAAGCAGTGAGTCTGGGGGCAGAGAAAGTTGAGAGACCTACAGAGGGTTTGGTAATCCAGGTGAAAGAGACTGTGATTATGATGAGGGGGCAGGGCCTGGAGAGGAGCAGTGGATCCAAGAGACATCCGTGGAAGAGACCAGGTAGGATTCCAAGAATGAGATGTGGAAAATGGAAGAAATTGAGTTCAAGGTGGCACCCAAAGTCCCTGGCATGGCTACATTTGTGTCATGACACTTTATTCTCGTTGTTTTTTTGAAAAACATTCAGGTTGACAATGATACTTACCATACCCTGGCCATGGAACTCTAGCCACAGACCTCTTACCAGGAGTTGTTACTTTGGTCTGGTGTAGAAGTTGTTACTTTGGTCTGGTTTCTTCCTGGGCTAAGTGGTGTGTGTGTGTGTGTGTGTGTGTGTGTGTGTGTGCTGTATGTGTGATATGTGATATATATATGTAGAGAGAGAGAGAGAGGCAGGGAGAAAGTTGTATGTTTGGTGTGTGTGTGTGTGTGTGTATGTGTGTCTCCTCAGGAAGTCATACAACATTATGACATTTCACACAAGTGTATGATGTATTTTGATCATACTACCATTACCCTCTCTTGTTCTCACTGATCTCTTTTCCTAACTGATAGTCTTTCTATTACATGCTTCTTAAATGGTGACCCAACGAATTTCACTGGCATGGATACCTTGCCGGTGGACAGACCATTGAGGAGAACCTTTCTTTCTCTTAGTAACTATCAATTACCTACCAAGCCTCAGAGAGCAGCTGGGCCTCCTGAGCTCAATACTCTACAACAGGATATTGACAAGCCCAAATCTTGTGCTAGTTTTGTACATGTGATCACATTTGTCCTTGAGTTCAAGAGTACAACAGCCCTTGTATATTCAGAAAGCAGAAGGTAGGTACAAAGATTTGGAAGCCAAGAAACCAGTGAGGAAGTGAGGAGAAAGCCAGAAAGGCAAAATTGAAAAATGCAGAGTCTTGATGCTGTTCCTGTCTCCCGTCAGTCCCTTTCAGACCTGCGTATGTTGATAATCCTGCTTTCTATGGGATTCTTATTTTCTTTAAAATTCCATCTTCCTACCTTCTTGTGAGCTTGGGCTGGTATTTGAGACTCGGAACCAAAGGCTTGAGTATAACATACACTGTACTGGTTTCCTGTTAAAATATAGACCCTGATGCAACTTTCTGTCTGGTGTAACCCCTGAAACTGCATTTTTTAAAATTCTTGGCTTGGGTGTGCTATTTTTATAGATGCTTTACAGGGGCTATATCCAATCAGTCAGTTGTGCTTTCATCCTTACTTCCAGGGCACCCTTTTCCATTGGCCAGTATCAGAAATAAAAAAAAATCTTAGGCATAACCATACTCAGTTCTCCTCACACTCAAAGCTGCTATGACTTTGTGCTGTGTCAAGTACAGCATTTCAGCTCTGACGGAGAAAGTCCTTCTAAGAAACATGACTAGAATCTAACACTGATAACATTTTATAACTTGCTGAGGGCAGTGTTTTCCTACAAATAATGCTTATAAATATTGTCTTAAGTTGTCTGCAAACCCGGATCCAGCTCAAGATGCCTTGGCACGAATTAGAGTGCTTTTGGAGTTGCATCACACACCACTCTGAATTTAGTAACTGAGTAAATGTATCATATACCAAATTTGTGCTTGTTTAAAGACATAAAGAGCAATGTTTTTAAACTGAAGCCCTTCTCTGATCTTGAAGCTGCTTATGTATGGGAGCCTCCCCAACGTTCTAGACATATTTTGGGCTGAAAAGAAATGGAGCTAAGAAAATCGATTCATCAAACCATGATAAAGAGGCCTGGAAGGTACATACTACACAGGGCTTAGGAGACCTGTCTTAAGGGCTAAAGACACTTGGTTAAGAGTCCTGTCCTTATCCAGCTACGTGTTCCTAAATATCTCCTCTTTCCTCCCTTTCTTTTTAAATCAAAAAGAAGAAAGCTTCTAAAATGGAAATTGCAATAATGCCTCCTTCAGGAGGTTTTGTGGAGATTAAATAAGGGGTATACTTGACATCACAATGGGACATGACAAATCTCATTGGATAATAGGGTTACTTGTATTTACTACCCAGACAGAGCTGACAAAGTAGGAGGCTATCAGTAAAGTATGATCTACTATTAATTTAGATATTTTCTGGAATGGAGCAGGGTAAAGAATACTCATGAGAGACAAGTCTGGTCAGCATGATGATGTTGAATGAACTTGATGTGGGTCTTACTGTTCTAGAGACAAAAGCAACTCTTAACAATGACAACAGCAGCAGCAGCAGCAGCAGCAACAGCAGCAGCAAAAGCAGCAGCAGCAACAGCAGCAGCAGCAACAACAACAACAAAACAACAACTCTGTTCCTTAGTTTTCTGAGGTTGATGTAGATGACTACCATGGCTGAGCATATTTTCACATAAGGTGACCACCATGGCCTAGCACATTATTCATGTAAAATATCATCAAAGCTATCCTTAAAACTCTCATACATCTCAAGAAGGACTCATTCCCAAACACAAGTTCCTTACACTTTTTTTTTCTTTTTTTTTTATTAACTTGAGTATTTCTTATGTACATTTCCAGTGTTATTCCTTTCCCTGTTTCGGCAAACATCCCTTCCTCCCCCCTTCCTTATGGGTGTTTCCCTCCCCATCCTTCTTCCATTGCCACCCTCCCCCCAACAATCTAGTTCACTGGGGGTTCAGTCTTAGCAGGACCCAGGGCTTCCCCTTCCACTGGTGATCTTACTAGGATATTCATTGCTACCTATGAGGTCAGAGTCCAGGGTCACTCCATGTATAGTCTTTAGGTAGTGGCTTAGTCCCTGGAAGCTCTGGTTGCTTGGCATTGTTGTACATATGGGGTCTCGAGCCCCTTCAAGCTCTTCCAGTTCTTTCTCTGATTCCTTCAACGGGGGTCCCGTTCTCAGTTCAGTGGTTTGCTGCTGGCACACTTTTTTCTTGAGTTTCTTTATCTTTAACAAACACTAACTAGAACAATAATCTGAATAAAGTCATCACTTTAATTGAATGATGGTCTTTGGGTCAGGATTATTAAAAACAGCAGTAATGTGGTTGGGGATATAGCTCAGTATTATAGTGTCTGATACATGCAAAGCCTGGAATCTTATTTCAATCATGACAAAAAAACAAAACAAAACAAAACAAAACAAAAGCACAAACAAAACAGACAAACTATTCAGCAGAGACTGCATTATCCATGAAGCGTAAAATATCCCTATCTGCTTGAGAAGAAAGTTTACTGACAGGATGAAATGATCCTGTCTCAAAGCCACCATCAGCCCTCCATACTCTGGTCTGATTTTTGACCATGTTGATTATTATTCCAACCAGATAGAGTATAAACAGGAGCAGTACATTCAGAACGATGGGATTGTGGCATGGACAGCTGGGAAACTGGAGGACAGAGTTATTAAAGATACAAGTGTTGGTTATTTGCTTTCTTACATATTTAAAGTTTTCATAATATGACAAATATATTATCATTATGTACATGAACATAGTTTTGTTTGTGGTGCCAGAGATCAAAACTAGTGATTTTGCATATTATACAATGTCTTTTTCTTTCCTTTCCTTTCCTTTCCTTTCCTTTCCTTTCCTTTCCTTTTTCCTTTCCTTTCCCTTTTCCTTTCCTTTCCTTTCCTTTCCTTTTTCCTTTCCTTTCCTTTCCTTTTTCCTTTCCTTTCCCTTCCCTTCCCTTCCCTTCCCTTCCTTCCTTCCCTTCCCTTCCTTCCCTTCCTTCCCTTTCCTTTCCCTTTCCTTTTCTCTTGTGTTTTATTTTGAGACAGGGCCTCAATTTGTAGGCATCCTGGGACTCACAGAGATCCATTTCCCTGCCCTGTCTCCTGAATGCTAGGATTAAAAGTGTATATCACTCTACTGGGATAATCAAAAATTTTAATTTTTTGTTTGTTTCCTTTCCCTTCTTTTTTGCTATTCTTTCTTTCAATAATTAATTAATTAGTTAATTAATTAAATATCCTGATCATAGTCCCCCTCCTCCCAGTACCAACCTTATAGAGCTCCTACCTGTACCCTCTCCCCTTTTCCTCTGAGAAGGGGAAGGCCCCTTGGGTACCAACCCACCCTGACACATCAAGTCACTAAAGAACTAGGAATATCCTCTCCCACTGAGGCAGCCCAGTGAGAAGAACAGGACCCATAGGCAGGCAACAGAATCAAGGAGAGCCCCAACTCCAGTTACTGTGGTACCTGAATGAAGACCGAACTGCACATTTGCTGTATGTGTGTGTGGTCTATGTCCAGCTCATGTATGGTCTTTGCTTGGTGGTTCAGCCTCTGGGAGCCTCAAAGGATCCAGGTTAGTTGTCTCCATTGGTCTTTTTGTGGGGTCACTATCCCCCCACCTCCTGGCTTCCTTAATCTTTTTTCTAACTCTTCCACAAGAGTCCCTCAGTTTGTCTGTTTGGCTGTGGATTTCTGCATCTGTTTCAGTTAGCTGCTGTGTTTCCTCTCAGAGGACAGGCAATTTCTTGACCATTGACCTACACACATAGGCCTCATTTGGTATTTATTATCCCATTTTTACAATTTTATAGATGGTAAATGTTCAATAGCCCATTTTTTTTTCAGATTTACTGCACCTAGTACAGTTGGTAAACATCAAATAAGAACAGAATTGTAATACTTACTGTTATTTAATCTTGTGTGTCAATTAACAAAAGATGTATTTTTTTTTGAAGTTTAGATTTCAAAGGAATACCAGAAGTCAAGGTTGCTTATACTGTTCTGACAAGATTGAAAAGGACATAGACACATGTCGATAGGACAAAGGTATCACTCAGTGTTTAGCTTCCTGGATATTGTCTTGGGGTATCGCCTTTGTCTGCCTATAAAAACCCATTCAGGTATTGGAGTCCCTCAAATGGAGCTGAAGATGATATTTCCTCCAAATTCTTAAGATACAAATCCTTGAATAAAGCTTATTTCCTTTCAATCAAGTCTCAGCTTCCAAATATTGGCTTTTGAGTACAAGGAGCCAAAACTCAGATCCAGCAACACATGTGGATTGATGATACACTTGATACTACACTAGGAAAACTAGGGGGATGGAGCCAAGGGAAGGCCAGTTCATCTGAAGTGAGAAAACTTAAGAGTGGCCACTCCTCAAACAAGGGACAAGCATATGATAGTTCCTATATGTAACTTTGTAATTTTAAAGGTGGGACTCTAAGATTTGCAAAAACCAAAACACTCCTGTGAGTCTTGTTCCAGAATATTTTAGCATACAGGATAGATTCTCTCTAAGTTTTATTAATTCTAGTGGTTTTTAGCATGTGAAAGTAGGTGATCTTGGAGGTAGGCATTTTGTCATTCTATACATTCTGATGGCTTTCAACAGATCCATAAAAAATGATGAGAGCAGGGCTGACAAAGAGGTTAAGTGGTTAAGAGCATTGGCTGTTCTTTCACAGGACCTGGGTTCAACTCCCGACTCACATGATGGCTAACAATCGTCTCTAACCACAGTACTAGGGGATCCGATGCCCTCTTATGTTCCCAGTGGATAATACATTCACGCATGTGGTGTACAGACATACATGCAGTAAAAACACCCATGCATGTAAAATAAAAGTAAACCTTAAGTAAGCTATGCAATTGAAGCAGTGATTTACAATCTCCTAGCTAAAATGTCCAGATAGATTCAATGGCAAATTTTATTAGAAATTCAAAAAAGAAATAAAAACAATACATATCAAACTGTTCCATAAAACAAGAAAGGAAGGAACATTGTGAAACTCTTTTTATAATGTAACTATCTTGATACCAAAACCAAATAAAGAAGGAAAGAGATTTCTCAGACACTGAGCCACCAACCAGGCAGCATGCAGAAACTAGTCCGAGGCCTCCAACACATACACAGCAGAGGACTACATGGTCTGGTCAGTGGGAGAAGATGTGCCTAACCCCGGAGAGACTTGAGGCTCCAGGGAGTGGGGAGGTCTGGCTCTGGGGGGGTGGGGGGCATCCGCTTCTGGGTAGTGGGGAGGAGGAATGGGATGAGGAACTGTGGGAGAGTGGACTGGGACGGGGGCAATGATGGGACTATAAAAGTAATTAAAACAAAGGAAGGAAATAGTATACACCAAGCTCTCTGATAAACACATAGTAAAAATTCTCAAAATATTACAACTTAATTCAAGAACACATGGAAAAGATCATGATCAATTTGACATTGTGGTAGTGGGTGGGTGGGGGGTGGGTGCCTCATAGTAGCAGGGGAGGCAGAAGGGTATGGGAGAGGGGAGAAGGGGAATAACATTTGAAATGTAAATACATAAAATATCCAAGAAAAATAAAATTTAAAAAGTTTGACTTCATTCCAGAGATGCAAAGATGGCTCAAGATATGTAAACCAATAAATATATGATAAAAGCAATGGGCTCAATGACAGAAATCACATTGTCATCTTGATAGGTGCAGAAAAGGCTTTTGTCAAACTCCAATTCCTTCATATATGTTCTGAAGAAACTCAAAATAGAAAGAACATATCTTGACATAACACGCCTACATACGACAAACCTTTACAATAAAATATTAAATGAAGAAAAACAAAAGAACTGCCACTAAAATCAAGAACTAGACAAGAATATCCCCTTTCTTCATTATTATTTAGATAAATTGTGAATCTTAGCTAAAACAATAAGACAACAATAAAATGGGTACAACAAGAAAGAAAGAAGTCTAGCTACACAATGGTGGCATATGCAGGGGAGGGACATCTTTGAGTTTAAGGCTAGCTTGGTCTACAGAGTGAGTTCCAGGATAGCCAGGGCTACACAGAGAAACCATGTCCTGAAAATCAAAGGGAAAGTAAAAAAGGAAGATGTTAAAATATTTCCGTTTGCAAATGACATGCTTCTATATGTCACAGATCCCAAAGAATCCACAAGAAAACCATAGAACTGTTAAACACTTTCAGAAAAGTACTAGAGTACTAAACATACAGAATAAGTCTTTCTCATATAGCAATGACAAACATTCTGAGGAAAAAACTCAGTGAAACAATTCCATTCAAAGTACCCTAATGTATTCTGGAGTAAACATAAACAAAGACCTAAAAGACTCTTATTATGAAAACTTTGAGAGATTGAGAAAAGGATTTTATTGTTTTATTTTATTTGAAATTTACATTTTTATGTGCATCAATTCAAGAACACATGGAAAAGATTATTCTTCATGATCAATTTGACATTGGGAGTGGGTGGGTGGGCGCTTCCTCATAGAAGCAGGGGGCGGGCAGAAAGGGTATGGGAGAGGGGAGAAGGGGGATAACATTTGAAATGTAAATACATAAAATATCCAAGAAAAATAAAATTTAAAAAATTGACTTCATTCCAGAGATGCTGGAATTATTTTTAATTTATGTGCATTGGTGTTTTGTCCGCATATCTGTCTGGGATCTCCCAGAACTGGAGTTACAGACAGCTATGAGATCCTATGTAGGTGTTGCGAATTGAACCTTGGTCCTCTAGAAGACCAGCCAGTGCCTTTAACCACTGAAGCCATCTCTCTGGTCCCCTGAAAAATTTAAAAAATTTATTTTTATTGGGTATTTTATGTATTTACATTTCAAATGTTATTCCCTTCCTCACCTCCCATTCCCTCTCCTCCCTCTGCCTGCTTCTATGAAGATGCTCTCACTCCCACCCACCAACTCCTACCTCATCACCTTGGCATTCCGCTACACTGGAGAGATGAGCCTTCACAGGACCAGGCCTTCTCCTCCTATTGATTCCAGACAATACTATCCTCTGTAACATATGCAACTGGAGCCATGGGTTGCTCTATGTCAACTCTTGGTTGGTGGTTTAGTCCCTGGGAGCTCTGGGAGGTCTGGTTGGTTGATTCAGCTCCTTCAGTCCTTTCTGTAACTCCTCCATTGGGGTCCCTTGTTCAGTCTGATGGTTAGCTACAAGCATCCTCACCTGAATCAGTAAGGTTCTGGCAGAGCCTCTCAGGAGACATCCCAATCAGGCTCCTGTCAGCAAGCACTTCTTGGCATCAGCAATATTGTCTAGATTTGGTGGCTGCATATGGGATGGATCCCCAGGTAGGGCAGTCTCTGGATGGCCTCTGAAAATTTAAATTTAAAAAAAAATTGTTTTTTTGAGAAAGGGTTTCTCTGTGTTTATTTTTAACTGTCTTGGAACTTGCTCTGTAGAACAGGCTCACCTTGAATTCACAGAGATCTACTTGTCTCTGACTTCCAAGGCTTGGATTAAATGTGTACTACACCACTGCCTGGCAAAAAAGGTGTGGTGGCATTGTTGGAGAATGTGTCCCAGTTCTCTTCCTGCTGCGATTACAATGTGGGACTCTCATCTCTTTGTCCACTCATGTTTCTTGCCGTGATGATAATGGACTAAAACTCTGCATAGTAAGTCAACCCCAGTGAAATGTTTTACTTTATAAGAGTTATATTGGTCATAGTGTCTCTTCACAGCAATAAAACCCTAAGACTAAAGATTTTAAAGAGACACTAGATGATAGAAAAACCTCTTGTGCTTGTGGACTTGGGAGAATTGTGAGAGCCACCATCTTATATATAAGTAATCTATAAACTTAACCCAATCCCAATAAAATGAATTCCAGTTCATTCTTTAGAAATGAAGAAAATAAATAAAAATATTTAGAAAAAATCAGTTTTAAAATTTATATTGGTATATAAGAGACACTGGATTGTCAAAGCAACACCAACAAGGTGAATAATGCTGGGGTATCACTGATTGTAGGTTACAGGTCAGCACAGTGATAATAAAAACAAAGAAGCACGAGAAAAAAAGAAAAAGAAAGAAAAAAGAAGTCAAAACAAAACACCAGACACATAAATCAGTGATAGAATGGAATACTCTGATAGAAAGTCCATACAACTACGACTACCTGTTTTTTGTTAAACAAAGATGTGAAGAATACACATTGAAGACAATACAGAATCTTCAACAAATGGGCTGGGAAAAGTAATTTTTCAAGTTGTAGAAGAGTGGAACTGGATTCTTACTTCTCACCCTGCTTAAAAACTAGCTCCAAATAGAGCAAGAATCTTTGCATAAGACACAAAGCTCTGAAAATACCACTACAAAAGTGGGAAACACAATTCAAGATACAGGCCCAGATGAGGACTTCGTGAACTATACTCCAGTTACTCAGAAAATGATGACAATATTCAACAAATTTAAAGTTCCCAAACAGCAAAGAAAAGTGTCGATCAGGTGAAGCGGCCTTCTACAGATCGGAAACAGTTCTTTGCTTTTTTACACACCCGACAAAGGGTTGGCTTCTAGAATGTACAGTAAATTTAAGAAACTAAACACCCTGAAGGAAAACCATTGGATAAATCGTGGACTTGGGAAATAAACAGAGAATTCTCAAAAGAAAGTACAGATTAGTCCCCTTACAAAAAGAAAAAGGAGGAGAAGGAGGAAGAGAAGGAAGGAAAGAAGGAAAGAGGAAAGGAAAGAAAGAAAGATGGATGTACAAATGATTAACTGACACTTTAAGAAGTGTTCAGTGTCATTAACCATTGGAGAATTGCAAATTATGACTACATTGAAACTCTATCTCATCCCCTTTCCCATGGCCATCATCAAGGGGACAAATGGCAACAAAGGTTGGTAAGGATATGAAAGAAAATATGGAAATTAGTCTGGAGGGCTCTCAAAACTTAAAGACAAACCTCCCATAAGACCCAGGTAGACCACACCATGGAAATCAGACAACAGGATCTATTACTTGCCATACAAACCCACCTGTGTCTTTTCCTGCTCTATGCAGAATAACAAGAACATGGAATCAGCCTAGATGTGAATCATCTGATAAATGGATAACAAAAATATGGCACATGAGTGTAATAGAATTTTATCAGTCCTCAAGTATATAGAATTTTTGTAGATAAAAGAGGTTGAATCTGGGAAATATTGTAAAGTAATGTAACCCAGGCTCAGAAAGATACATACACCTTGGCTTCTTTTCTATGCTGATCTTAGTTTCTAGCTTTGTGTGTCAGAGCTGGAAAAGGACCTGTGAGAAGGAACAAAGAGTCTCTGAATGTGGGAAGGGGGAGAGTAAAAAGCATGTGATAAGAAAATGGATGGTGAAAGACAAAATTGAAAATCGCCCATGAACCCATGTTCTCTGGTTGAGGCTTCCAGCTGTTCCATAGTACAACTAGTAGAGATTAGAAAAATATGAATGAGAAGTAATTGGGCAATACTATAAAAAGACTCCTACTTGAGTCCCATTTTTCTTTCTCTTTTGAAACAACACTCCTCCATTTCTGGTGTGATTGCAAACTGGTACAACCACTCTGGAAATCAATTTGGAGGATCCTCAGAAAATTGGAAATTGATCTACCTAAGACCCAGAAATATCACTCTTGGGAATTTACCGAAAGATGCCATGCCCCACCATGCCACAGGGCTACATGTTCCACTATGTTCATAGCAGCCTTATTTGTGATAGCCAGAAGCTGGAAACAACCCAGATGCCCCACGACAGAATAATGGACACATAAAATGTGGTTCATTTACACAATGAAATACTACTCAGCTATTAAGAATGAGGACATCCTGAGTTTTGCAGGCAAATGGGTGGAACTAGAAAATATCATCCTGAGTGAGGTAACTCAAACCCCAAAGGACATGCATGGTATGTACTCACTAATAAGTGGATATTAGCCAGAAAAGTACAGAATACCCAAGATACAGTCCACGGAACTCAAAAAGTCAATAAGCTGAAGGGATCAAGTGTGGTCACCTCAGTCCCATTTGGGAGAGAGAAGAAAGCAACCACAAGAGGGGAAGGAGGAACCTATAGGGATGGGGGATGGAGTGTGGAGAGAGGGACATTATCTTGTATTGGGTATGGGAAAAGATCTTAGGACCTAAGGGCCAGCAGAGGGAAGGGAAACATGCAGACTTGGGAAGAAGGAGGTTGGGAAGACCCTCCAGAATGTATCAGAGACCTGGGAGGGAGAGACTCTCAGGACTCAAAAGGGGGGACTCTAGATGAAAGGCCCTACAGTGGGAAGAGGGAACTTATAGAGTCCACCAGCAGGAGAAAGACAGGGCATCAAGTGTGGGATGGGGTTGCTATCCCACAGTCAATACTCTGATCCAGAATTGTTCCTGTCTGAAAGAACTGCAGGGATGAAAATGGAGAAGAGTCTGAGGAAAAGGAGCTTCAGTGACAGGTTCAAAGTGGGATCCAGCTCTTGGGGAGGCCCCAAGTCCTGACACTACTCAGGCTATGGGGTATTCACAAAAAGGGAGCTCTCATGACTGTCTCCCGAAAGACCCAACAAGCAGCCGAAAGAGTCAGATGCAGATATGTGCACCCAACCAATGAACAGAAGCTGCTGACCTCTGTGGTTGAATTAGAGAAATGATGGAAGAAGCTGAGGAGGAGGGAGACCCTGTAGGAGATCGGTAGTCTCAACCTGGACCCCTGAGATCTCAGACACTGGATCACCAACCAGGCAGCATATGCCAGCTGATATGAGATCTGCGACACATATACAGCAGAGGACGGCCTTGTCTGGGTTCAGTCAGAGAAGATTCACCTAACCCTCAAGAGACTGGAGGCCCCAGGAAGTTTAGAAATCTGGCAAGGTGGGTGGGGTGTGGACATCCTCATGGAGACAGGGGTCTGGATGTATGGTACATGAACGTGGAGTATAAAAAAAGAAAAGAAAACATAAATGATAATAAAAAAATTTCACTGGCTATTTAGACATATATGCCATTTTAAGGATTTAAAGAGTCTTAATCCATTTCTCTCAGTGTTTATGTGTCTGTATTTCCTTTCCAAAATTTTGGTGGGATTTTTGTTCATGTTTTCCTCATTGGTTTTGCCACGTTACAGAGTATTGGTTAAGGAAAAAGTTCAAAGAGATAACAAATGTGGGTCCCAGTTGGAACTGTCAGGCACTGCTGGACATTAATCTCTAATAATTTTTAAATAAATTGAAATTTCTTTGAAAATCAAGCCAAGTTACACCCATAAGGGGAAAAAATGCATGTTTTAAAACCAGTTTTGAACGTCAAAGGGATTTCTCTGCTCAGGGCACCAGCTACATACAATTAACTGTCCCTCTTCTGGCAAGTTGAAGTAGGACAATTTTAAGACAAGTAATTTCTGTGCGTGCCTTCAAAGATTTTATAATATTACAAAATATTAATTTTTGAATATTTTATCATTTATTTATATTGTTTATAATTTTTAATTGTTTGAGTAAAATACTAATCTTGTGATTCAAAAATATACTTTTACATTGAAAAAAAAAATCACCCGGTTCTCAGAGCTGATTGTCCAACAGCATACTATTTCTACAAAGGCAGACTGTTTCATAGATTTAATGGTAAAAGCAGGTTATTTAATACTAAATCTTATCTCAGG
Organism: Rattus rattus; assembly: GCF_011064425.1. Lineage (NCBI taxonomy): Eukaryota > Metazoa > Chordata > Mammalia > Rodentia > Muridae > Rattus > Rattus rattus. Next base: position 34,683,621 of record NC_046155.1, read on the forward strand.
AAGACAGAGAAGTATAACAAATGGAAACGATTTACACCAAGTTATCATATCTATATAGAAATCTACTCTGGAGTTTCTTTTGTCATTTTTGTTCATAAACAAATTGAAAAAGATTTTCAAAGACAACTTGTAATACATTTTTTTAAATGAGCATACAAGATCTACACTGGAATGTTATTAGAGTTTGGACGAGTTGGAAACAAATTTAAATCTGTGTAGTTATGATGGCACTCCTGTAATTCCATTCTGTTCAGGACTGAAGCAGGAGGATCCTAAGTTTACAGCTAGCCTACGTTAAATTATATTTATAGATATTCTGCTATATTTATAGATTGGTGCCTAGCCTAGTTGTTATCAGAGAGGCTTCACCCAGCAACTGATGGAAACAGATGCAGAGACCCACAACCAAACATTAAGCAATGCTCAGGGAATCCTATGGAAGAGGGGGAAGAAGGACTGTAGGAGCCAGAGGGATCAGAACACCATAAGGAAACCCACAAAATCTACTTACCTTTGTCCTTGTCAGATTGTCCAGATTACCCTCCTTTTTCTTCAAACCCAGATGTTCTGGTTTCTCCTCGATCCATTGTATCGGTGAGACTTTCCAAACAGCTTTTTATTTTCTTTACTGTGTTTTGCAATTTCTGATATTTTGGACTGGGTTTTCTTTGATGTTTCTCTTTGCTGAACTCCTCCTTCATACCTTGCATTGTCTTCCTTATTGTATGTATCTAATCTGTGTGTTCGTCATAAGGAGCTTATTTTGATGGTAACCCTAAGATAGTGGGGATCCTGGGACCATGGGCATAGAGTAGAGCTGGCCAAAGGGAGAGGTCTCATATGTTCCCTGTATCAGAATTGGGGGCGGTGGTGAAGTTGTCAGGTTAGTTGGAGTTCAGATGATGTCATACTGCATCCCAGACACCAAACATGGTGTTTTGGTGTTTGCCTTGAATGGTTTTAGTTTTCTTTTGGCCTGATTTTTTTTTTCTTCCTATGCCCACCTTTTGGAGTGGGAACATTTATTTCTTCTATTTTATATTGGTAATCTGTAACTTGTTTTTTGTTTTTATAGGAATTTGTAGTTTTAGGAGTTTCTTGAGTCATACGAAGAAACAGGGACTTTTGATCAATTCTGAGACTTTTTAACCCTATGGGACATTAGAGGTTGGATTGAATGTGTGTACTCTGCATTGTGAGATAGTCATGTGTGTACTGCAGCCTGGAGTGGAATATTATGGTTTAAAATTATTGTGTTTGGATGCTAAGTTGACAAGGGGTGGGCTGGTGATGGCTAGTCTTGATGTCAAATTTCATGATATAGAACACTCATAGGATAGCAGCGTTTGGATGTGTCTGTAAGTGCATTTTCAGTGAGGTTTAAGGGAAGAGACGAGACTTAATCTGAATATGGACAGCTCTAGTCTGTGGGCAAAGCTCCCAGACTGAATATACTGGAGAAAGTGGGTTGAACACTGGCACTTATTTCTGCTTCCTGACTGTGGACACAATCCGAACATCTATTTTGCATACCTAGTGCCCTTTCTTTCTCTGCCATGAAAAACCCTATTCTCAGACTATGAGAATTCCTCAAGTTGCCTTTGTTGGGTATTTAGTTACATCACTGAGAAAAATAACTAGTAAAATTATGGAATCAATATTGTATACTAGCATAATATTCTGTAGAATTTCCATTGTTATCTTTCCTGACCCTGTTGTGATTAAGAATATGAGGTAAGTTGCTTTGTAACAAGAGGTGGACATTCCTTGCTATTTGCCCACAAAGATGCAAACTACTTTTGATATATTTTTTCTTTTATTGGATATTTTCTTTATTTCCATTTCAAATGTTATCCCCCTTCCTGGCTTCCTCTCTGGCAGACCCCTATCCCATGCTCCCTCCCCCTGCTTATATGAGGGTGCTCCCTCCCCTACCCCTTCCCTTCCTTACACTGGGGCATCGAGCCTTCATAGGACCAAGGGCCTTTCCTCCCCTTAATGCCTGACAACACCATCCTCTGTTACACATGCGACTGGAGCCATGGGTCCCTCCATGTTTACTCTTTGGTTGGTGGTTTAGTCCCTAGGAGCTTGGGGGGGGGTTGGTTTATTGATATTGTTGTTCTTCCTATGAGGTTGCAAACCTCTTTATTCAGTCCTTTCACTAACTCCTCTATTGGCCACCATGTTTCAGTCCGATGGTTGGCTGCAAGCATCTACATCTGCATATGTCAGGCTCTAGAGCTTCTCAGGTGACAACTCTATCAGGCTCCTGTCAGCATGCGCTTCTTGACATCCACAATAGTGTCTGGATTTGGTGACTATATATGGGATGGATCTCCAGGTGGAGCAGTCTCTGGATTGCCTTTCCTTCAGCCTCTACTCCACATTTTGTTTCTGTGTTTCATCTTGTGAGTATTTTGCTCCCTCTTCTAAGAAGGACTGAAGCATCCAAACTTTGGTCTTTCTTTTTCTTGAGCTTCATGTGGTCTGTGAATTGTATCTTGGGTATTCCAAGCTTGTGGGCTAATATTCACTTATCAATGAGTGCAGAACAAGTGTAAATCAAGAGGAATGCACAGACCAGTTCAATAGCTTCACATTCCAAAATCTATATTCTTTTGTGCCAGTTAGAAAATTTCATTCACCTGTAACTGAAAGCGTCACAGTACTTATAATTGTATTGAACTGTTAGCCTTAATGTGTACACAACTTTTTTTTATTAATTCCTAATTACTCTTGAATTGCCTGCTTGAAGTGGGTAAAAGAATTTACTAATCTTTGGACTGATAGTAGATTTGCTCTTATGATCAATTCTTCTTCTCTGACATCAAAAGAAAATTAATATTATGACCTTAGTCCATTCAAGTTTTTCCACTATAATGGATTATGTGTAAACAAATGAGTAGATTTAGTTCTTAGCAACAAAACAACTTTATAGCAAAAGTATGTGTGTAAATCAGTGTCTTGCATAAACCATGAGCTAATTGGGGAAAAATACATCACCCAACATCCAAATAATGGCTCATGTTACAAATTCAGCTGGATGCAATTGTAACATTGGAAATTGTTCACTTCACTGAATTTACCAAACTGCTAGAATTCTACCTTGTGTATTTGTTTTAGTGCATTGCAAATTTGAATGTCATTTTTCTTTATTCCATTCACAGTAGTATGAACAGAAAAATAGTTTCGTAGAGAAAACCAAACAAAACCAAACCAAATTAAACTAGGGGTTAGTTGGCATAGCATTTAATCCCAACACTAAGGAGACAGAGGAAGGCAGATCTCTGAGTTTGAGGCCAGCCTGGTGTACATGGTGAGTTTCAGTTAAGGCTACATAGAGAGACCCTGTCTCAAAGTAACAAAGATAATGATATGACAACGATGATGACCACACTACCACCAACAAGAAAACCCAATAAACCAACAGCAAAAGAAAAAAAAATTCTATGGTTTTCCTGATAAAAGGAGGCTCTAGTTTTACAGAATTATATCAATACCTTACTTCAATAGTATATTAAAATTTATTAAATTTATTTCATATACACACAACCAATACCAGGATAGACAATTAATAGTGTAGGCTTATCCCCTCAACTGTACATTCAGGGATCTAGCCCCTCCCCCATTCATCTATCTTTTCATTCTTAGCAACTTCCTTTTCATTCTCTTATTTATTAACCTATGAATGAAAGATGGATATTTAGCAATCATCGAGAGAGGGAAACATCTCAGCAGCTATGATCCTTTCTTAGATGACTTTCCCATGTATAGTCTAGTCTAGGGTTACATCACATGACCATGTATCATTAGCAGAGAGACAGGCAAATGAGCAATTAGGTATTACCAGTGTTCTTTTGGCTGGCCATTCTGAAAGTTCTTTCTAGAGGCTAAGCAATTATTGTTCTCTCAATGAAATTGGGGTACTATAAAGATGGTAGGGGTCAGACATTGGTTCTAGCTTAGAGATTTATATAAACATCGGGGGATGACACACTTTAGTTTTGGCTTGGTGGGTAAAAAAAGCACACCAAGAAACTCTCTTAATCTGGTGACAAGGGTCGTGGAAGTCTAGTTTTGCTTGTGGGTGTGTGTCTCCTTTGGGAATTTCTGCAAACAGGACTATGTTACCAAGGCAGAGTCAGGGCTCTTCTTTGGTTGCTATTAGCTTCTGAGGAAGAACACTAAGATTATGGAAAAGATGGAATCTTTTAATAATTTAATAATTGCTGATGAGAACTAATGAACTCATTTGCAACCCCATGTCTGTAAAAGGCACAGGATTTTTAGCCTAAAAAAAAAGGCATTGAGGACCCAAGGAAAACAACTTTCTTAGCTGCAGGATGGATATTTTGCTGAATTTTAGCGATCACTCTTTGGAAATATAAAATTAATTAACCCAAATAGTTGTTAATATTTCATTGTTGAAATTGCAGTGCAAACAAGCTAATGCTAATAAAATCTGACAGCAATTACCATATTTGCTAGCATAATTTTCTTATATTAATAACTGGCAGTTAAAATGGGAAGAGAAGCAGCTTTGGGGTTATTTGACAAGAGTATGCCTTTGCGGCGTTATCATCTGATGCTGAATTCCCAGAACTTCCAGCTGGAAATTGCTGTGCAGAGAGACAGGAGTGGACCAATTTAGAGAAAAGAGGCTCAGATACACTGCTGAGAGCAGATGATAAAGGACTGGGATACCTGTAAGTCTTCAACCCACTTTGGCAAATAAGGGTCTATGAAACCCAATGCCTACTTGTGGTTAAGTGGGGATTTGCTGAACTGTTGTTATTAAGTTTCAATTTATTAAACTTCCAAAGTCATGTTTTCTGAGGTGTGAAAAGGAAAAAAAAACCCGTAAGTGGATATGATAGTCAGAAAAGACTCCCTTGCCTTTTCTCATGTATTAGGCAGAAGCCAAAATGTCTTTAGAATGGCATGCTGACAGCCACTGTAGTTATCCAAATAATGAAGCAGTTATTTTAATTAACGAGAAAGTTGTGCTTCCCTTATTCATTTGTCTGTTAATGTCAAATCTAGGCCAAGTCCTCTTCTCACATATGACAGCAGCAAACCCAGATGTGCAGGCGTGTCTGGGGTGAGCTCGGCCAGACAAAGACAATGTGGTGCATTTACATATGAGAAGTCACCCTCGGCTGGACAGGAAAGGAAACCTGAAATTTCAGAAAAAAATGGAAAGTGAAGTGCCAGAGGTCAGAAAGGCGAGTCTTTCGTGTTCTCTTTTGTTTGTAGGATCAAAGCACCCATGGTGTGTGTGTGTGTGTGTGTGTGTGTGTGTGTGTGTGTGTGTGTGTGTGTGTGTGTCTGTGCTCCAGCATGTGTGTCACTATCACCTTAAGGTGCTATCCAGTGCTAGGCTGGCTGGGCAGGGACCGATCTCTACCTTTCTCTGTTTCTAGCACTGAATTATAAGCAAGCAGAACCACCATGCTTAGTTTTGAAAACTGTATTTAGAGTGGACTCAGGGGATTGACCTTGAGCTCTCATGCTTCCACACTGAGCTGTCTCCCAGCCCTGGTAACTACTTATTCTAAAGTCACTGAAAAGGAGAATAGAGCAGAAGAATAAAGCAATAGCAAAATCATTCTAGTTTTTGTTTTGGAGAATTATTTTTATTGAATTCATTTTGCAAATGGATTTTCCACATTATTTAAATCAACTCTGTTGCATTTCAAATCTGGGTTAGCATTCTATATCGTAAAATGCTGTCATTTTAAAGGATATTATCTATGTGGTTAGAGGGAGAGTTTTTAATTTTCTTGCCATAGATAGGGGTATGGAGGACAGAAAGGCAAAGGGATAGAGAAGTTTGCTGTTGCTTTCTGTCCAGTTAGGTAAGTCTATCCCCACTTTAGGGTTTACTCTATTCTGTAGGATGGTAAGGTTGGTATTCATGGTCTTGTCTGTCAAACTCTCAGTCTGTTTGTACCGTCATGCTCAGTTTTATAGAATGCAAAGCGTAAACTACATTTATTTTGCATAGTTATGGAGTCTGGGCAGTCCATAATCAAAGTGCTCCTGATTATAATCAACATATGTAACTTATTCAGTCCACAGTCCTTCTCCAGTGTGCCACTCTTCTGTTCCTACTCTTTATGACCCATGTCCCATGGTGCAGGCAGGTAACTTAAGGGGAAATATCAGTGGGTATAAACTAAGGCATTTGTACCCAGGCTATGGTGTGCAGCACACTGAACTATGCAAGCTTAAATCCCGGGTATTTCAAGGCTAGTATGCAACCAGATTTCAGTAAACTCTCACACCAAGCCAGAAATTCTTCCTCCCTACAATCATTTCTTGTCAGATATTTTGTCACAGAAATGACAACAAGGTAAGCAATACATATATTTAGGCACATTGACTATTTAAAAGTTCATAGTGAATTTTCTTCTTGAATCCGTTAGGCACACAGCAGAGTCTACTCTTTCTCCACTCATCAGGCTCCTACAATGACATCTGTTCCCCCACAGGAAGCTTGATGTAATTATTAAATACGGTTTCTCTAACGTACCTCAAATTATTCGTGCAGTGAAGTTGTCCAGAGAGGTTCCCGAGATTCATAGGAAGGTGTCTCTCTTTTGGATCAGGGACAAGCTTACTCAGGTAATACTTAACAGTTGGGTTGACTCTAGATAAAAAGAGAGGTTAGAATACATTTCAAAAAATGTGAAGTAAGAGCATGTGGAAGAGTATTCACAAGCAGTTTGCTGAGGGATATTGGAACAGACTCAATAGGCAAGAAGAGTAATATTACATAGACTGAGTTGGAGCACACTGGCTGTGTTGAGGGGCAAAGGGGAAAGCTGGAACTTTTTAGTTAATGACATTACAGAAGGACAGTGTGTCGTGTGAAATAATCTGAGTTGACGTGCTACAGGGGAAGCATGGGTTAAAGTTCTGTTGGCATGGTGGTTAAGAATACACTAACTTCATCTAAGAGGCAGCAATAATGATTTAAGCCAAAATGGAAGGACTGACACCTCAGTAAGACAGACAGGATGCTGCCTACCATCTCTCCTGACTCCCGAGGGCACACAGATCACCAAGACAGGCCTTGACCTGGTTTAATCTGTGCTCACTGTGTGACTTTGGTAAAGCTGTCTTTTCTCATCATTAGCTTTGTTGGGGACTAAACTGAAGATTAAGAAACTGGTCTGAAAGGACTGTTGTAATGATTAGATGAGAGAAATGGCTTATGCTACCAAACGTCCCCAGCCCTTCCTTCTTTGGTCATATCCCCAGTAACAGCCTTAGGCAGGGATTCTTAGTAATTTATTTAGAAGATGTGCTCTCAGACATCCGAGCTCAGAAAAGCAAGAAGAGAAAGAAAACTGGCAAGAATGTCGTTGGAACTGGAGCCCTTTGTTTATTCTGTTAGGGAACTTCTGGAGCACAATATGCGGCCTCCGATTAACCTAATTTTCTTAGGGTTTGAATATGCAATGCTCTCCACAGGCTCATGCACTAGAGGATTGGGTACCAGCTAATGGACCTTGGCAAATAGCTTCTTGGGTCATGAGGGTCTGACTTGATGAAAGAATATACCCATAGAGTACTGATAGAGTGGCAAGTGATGGACTTATTGGGAGGTGATAGCAATGTTGGGAGGTATGACTTGACTGAAGGACAGGATACTGGGTCATGCTTTGCAGCATCTTCTTTGTCCTTTTCCTATTCCGTCCTTTCTGTCTATCTCCTGTTCCTTGTCTTCCTCTCTTCCACAATGCGCAGATTCCTTCTCTAAACTCTCACTTTTAAGATACTCAGTCTTGCCTCAGGCCCAGTGCAGTGGAACCAAATACAGATTTCAGTCTTTGAATCTGTGGGCAAAAATGAGAGCTTACACATTTCGAGATGTCCTTGACATCCTGGTCAGTTGTGGGAAGCTAGCTAATGCATACTTCAGATCAACATGTTGGTTAAATAAGTAAATAAATAAATACGGTGTAGCCTTCACACAGTGAGAAAAAGAACTAACTGCTTAGATCTCAACCTTTTCAAAACTTCTGAGTGGTATCACTAACACCTCTTGTCCAATGTCAGAGGGAGAAGTTGGAGTAGTCTGGGGTAGCCAGGATTTTAGGTCTCCATAGCTGCATATCCCAGTTTTTCTGCTTCGTGGAGGTGAGCAGTGCTCTGTTCTTGATTGACAGATTTCCCTAGCTTCTTCACTATTATACAAAAAACTTGTTTATCCCAGTTATCACTCTTAGAATATCTCCTTAAGAAACGCTTTTGTGTTTCAACATACCGGTAGTTATGAGGCTAAAAAGGGGACTACAGCATTTTCCATATCCACTCATATTTTCTCAGTGGAAGAAGTGGAAATCCATAGGCTATGAACAGCAAGAAGAGCCTCATCATGTTCCCTCTTTAGAAGTGGACTTGCAGTGCAGGGACTTGTTACTGTCATGCAGTCAGTTTTGTTACTTTGCCGGTGACCCAACATGTTTGCAAAATAACACGCTCATTTTTATCATAAAAGACTCAACTCAGTACAGCTGGAATTAAAAACATTTATTGAAGATGAACTTTAGATGTTAACTATGAAATGTTAGCCTAGTCTCTGTTCTGTCTCTCAAAAATGGAAGTGAAATGTCCTAAAATTGAGTCAAGCATCATCAGGCATGCACAAATGGCTTCAGACATGGTTGTTGCTGATTCAAGGAGAGTTCTTGCCCCAAGTTGGACAAACAAACCCGAGTTAGAGAGCAGCTATGTGAATGACTGCTCAGTCATTGCCAACTGTGTGAGGTTTACCATCTGAGCAAGGTGGGCTGGGTTGGGGAGTTACTGAAAGAAAATATCATTGCAGAGACAGTGAGACAACACAAGCACTCCTCTCTGAAAAGAAGCCACTCAGTTCCCTGAAGATGAGAAAGGGATAAAAAGTTGTACAAAGGCTTGTCAGACTGTGCTTATAGCCATCCCAGCTCAACATCATGTGAACTTTGTCATCTTACGGAGACTGGTGAACCTGGTTCTGAAAGGTGACCCACTCTATTTGACTTTTGGGTACAATTGGCACATAATTGTCTGCCATCCAGCCTTCCTCAAATACTTTTCAGTGGCAGTAAGACTGCCTTTGCTGACAGTTTATCATTTGCAGATTTTCACAGCTGTCTGGAAGTAGATACTGACTGCCTCGTTTATATTTTACAGATGAAGAAAAATCCTTTTGTTTGAGAATCTTTGGTGTTTATAGAGCGATGCCCAAACTCTTTGGCTTAACATGTAAAACCACTTTGCCATTTCCTATTTATTTTCTTGTATTCCTTAGGATCCCTTTCCCGAAGGCCAGGCACTTCCCTATGCATTAGGATTGAGCCAGGGATTAGAGAGACATTTCCTTTTTCTGATGCCTGCTGCTGCTTGAACTCTCTCTTCAAAACCCCCCTTAAGCGTTCTCTCCTTGCTCCTTACTGATTCTTTACCAGGAAGTGACCACTTATTCTTTAAGGCCATCTTACCTGGATCTTCCCTCGGTCCTTCCCTCCCCATGGATTTCTATGGCGTTTATCACATTATATCCTGCATCCCACTTTGAAAACTCAGAGAATTCAAAATATAAAAGCATAAATGCTCAATGAACATTGGTCATATCTCATTTACCTTTTAATTCTCACTGTCTGACACAGTGCTTGAGAATGGTGGAGTTTCAAGGAAATGTATTGGACTGATGGATAACGGCATTGTCTTTGACTTAATGGTCCTGTGATCAGGTCTTAGTCTTCCCAGCATTTTCCTTCTATTTGTTAAAAATTTCTCCAACAAGTACAGAGAGGGAAAAACCCCAAACAACCAAACCACCACAATCACCACCACCACCATGACCACCACTACCACCACCACCACCACCACCACCACCACCACCACCACCACCACCACCACCACCACCACCACCACCACCACCACCACCACCACCACCACCACCACCACCACCACCACCACCACCACCACCACCACCACCACCACCACCACCACCACCACCACCACCACCACCACCACCACCACCACCACCACCACCACCACCACCACCATGACCACCACCATGACCACCACCACCACAATGGCCACCATCACCACTAACCACCACCACTATGATCCACTTGCTATGATGTGTAACTCAGAGTAGTTTAAATAGAAGTCAGAATGTAAAATCTCATCACTCAATTTTAAATGACCCCTCCCCCTTTTTTGAGAAACATGGTATTAATGCACACTTTCTTTTGGGAGCTGTTAATTGGTAAGTGTTAATGTTACTATTTAGGATAAGAAATCTTTATTTACATTTCTATTTATTTATAAGGTTTTAGTAGCTGCTGTGAGGAGAATGAAATGCACTTATTTCGTCCCAAAGAAGACCGTGTCTGTTGGGTGGAAGACAGTAACTAAAATGTAGCACTCATGTGCTGCTCAATGACCCAGGCACTAATAAGAAGTGACTCTTCGTTTCAAAAATTGTTAACTGCACCTACTTGCTTTTTTGATTATAGTGCTAGAAAAATATTAATAAGATTTACCATGAAATGTATCTTTAGGAAGACAAGATATTTCCTTCTATATCAATCTTAAATTCAATAAAAGGTGTATCTTTCTGCAGGAATTTTTCTTAGGAAGTCCACAGTTACAAATTTTTTCTACATGATAATTCAGTTGTGAACTATATAGGAGTTTTAATTGTACATTCGTAGACTTTGATAGAGTTTACAGCTATGGTCATGAGTCTCTTTTCCTACATCTATCTAACCATCCTCTTACCCTTCCTTCGGTTCTTCCTCAGCTTCCCTTTCCTCCCTATCTAAAAGAATGAGAAGCGCTAGGGTATATGGACATTTACTTTTAGACTTTTGTGTGTAGTTGTCATTCACCAAGTAATCAGTTTTAATTTTGCAGCCTATGATAGATACTCAAAAGAATTAGTGCAAACCTCTGGGCCAATCTGATTCCTTCACAAGTGAGAGAGTAGATGGAATTGGTGGCCTAGAGAACCCTTGGATGAATACTGAGAATGACTTGAGGATAAGTTATTGAGAAATACTCAGTGAACAATTATTTAGCAGGGGAAAGTGTATCCATTAAGATCTTTCAAGGTTTCATGAGCAATGTGCTTGTCAAGTTGATATTCATTTCCAATTGATTTACTCAATAGGCTCCCTATCAGAGAGCAATTATATGCCATTCTAACTTTACTCATGCCACTATTTGGGGCTTTAAATATCTCCTATTTGTTCATTCCTGCTTGTTGAAGTTTATTCATTCATCAATGTACAACGTACTTAAGGTTTCAGTGAAGCTTTCCTAATGATAACACTTCCCCCATCGGTATGAAACAGAGCTTCTCATTGTTGTCCCACGCCTTCCATGTCTTTCACTCTAGAGATTATTCTTCTAGTTTTAGTTGGTCTTTATATCTGTTCTCTGCTTACTGGAGACAGAAAATATCAACTCTGCCTACTGCCCTTCTCCAGTGCAAGTGTGAATTCACATATATATCAAGTTGCTTTGTCCCAAGGATCCCAGGCTAAACTCACATCTCAGCTTTTCCTGATGGGAAAGAAGGGACCCTTAAGTTACTATTGCCATTTCCCTCTCCTGCCTTCACCTGGTTGGGTACTCTAACAGCAACCAGATTCTATAGGGGTCAAAACCTCTGTTTTCAGAAGAATGAAACATTCAATTTCCTGCTTGTCTCTGTCCCAGAATTGTGGTATATGCCAGCATTGAATGACTTTTGTTTTCTCAGGATAACTGTGGAACCTGCAGATAGACATATTCTTCTGTTATTCTATTTAGATAGTATTTCCTTTGGTTTATGTATATCTTCTTTATACAAAGGGATATTTTTGCTTTTCCTTAAAGGGATATTCTTGATCAAAACTAACAATAAAATTATTGTCACTAAAACAAACATTTAATGTGTTCTAGCACAGGATAGGAACAAAGATACAAAATAAAGTGCCTTCTCTGATTCTTAGGTGTGCTATGGCCCTTCATGGAGATAGACGCAAAAGGAATATTTTAATACAGTATTCTGAGAAATGCCAATTTGAGAATCTCAGAATGCCCTGAGTCATTTCCAACATTGCTCTGGAGGTAAGATGAGGCAAAAACCATGTTTTAGGAGTGTTATATTTGACACTTCAAAGTTAAGTATATATAATGCTGAGTGGAAATTTGTTGCGCAATAATACACAGAGGAAATGGGGGGTGAGGAAAAGGTATTTCAAGCAAAGGGGGAGCTAGGAATAAGGGCCTGGAGGTAAACCATCCTTCTATGGGCTGAGAGAAGTAAGTCTTTTGTTGTCTGATGTCCTGAGTTCAGGAGAAACAGTGTCAAAAGCAGAAGCTAGAGAACAGGGTTGGTATTGGAGCATCTCTCAAAGTCTTGTGGACATAACTGTAGAGTCAAGTTGCACTGCTGTCCTGAGCCCCACATCTCTCCCTCTGTACCCACTGTATTATTGATTGTACTCCCTTCTTTGGGTTAATGAACTACCCTTTTTCAGTCTATTTGCTACAGACAGACAGAACTGGAACGAGCTTGTAGTGACTGTGACTTTCTAGAAACTGTGCAGGTTGATTATTAAAGTTATTACTAAACATTAAATTATATAAATAGATGAGTAGTTAAATCAAACATGAGGATAATGCATATACAAAACTTATAATTTTGCAGTAGTTTAAATTTTATTACATCCACTTGTTGTGCACACGCATGGATGCTTGTGTTGACTTGCATGGCAGCTGGAGGATACCTTACAGACGTTGGTTCTCTTTCTCCACCATGTGGATTTCAGGGAAAGAATGTAGGTCCCCAGGCTTGTTGGTAAGGACCTCTACTTGCTGAGACATTTTCTCGGCCCTTCTAATAACTTAGAAGCACTTAACTGTGGTCTACCAAACAGGTTCTGTGCTCTTAGAGTTATTTAAGCATTTATGCCCATTGCTCCTATGTGGCAGAAATACTCTGTGATGCTGCATTCTGCCTGTATGACTCCTCTTGACTCTTTATTCATTGCATCAAATAGAAAGCCTGAGTTTGCCATGGTGGGGACATTTACAGCATGAAAATCAGCAAATGCTATAAACCAGAGTTTGATTTATTGCTTTGTTGACTGAATTTAAGGAAGTAATGGAGCAGATGTAAATAATGTAGACAACTATAAAATGTGCTGTGTGCACAGTCATTGCATTCTAACCAGAATGAAACGTGAAAAGATATTCTTGTCGAATTCGAAAACTATTTTCCGGTTTGACAGAGAAATCACTCCTGTCACTGACAAATGAGTAAAGTTCCAGATTTTCCACGTGTGTCTGTGCTAGGCTGCTTTCGTTCCTGTTAATATCAAAGAAAACATCAGCATAAATCCATGTCAGGATGACATTCAGTTGTTACTAGCAACGACACAGGAATGAATTCTATAAAAATTTGATAAAAACATTCCATAAGAATTGTCTTTATGGAATTTTTATAAAATGAATGTGCATGTTATTATTATTATACATAGTATTAAAGGTGTACAATTTTCATATCAGTAAATTTTATTTTATTTTATTTTTTTAATTTTTTATTACATATTCCCTTTCCCGGTTTCCTTACATAGTTCTTTACTTACATTTCAAAGGTTATTCCCCTTCCCAGTTTCCTGTCCATAAGCCCCCATTCCCTCCCCTCCCCCTTCCCCATACAGGTATTCCCCATATACATCCCCCTTTTTGCCCTCCCCATATTCCCCTGCACTGGGGGTCCAACCTTGGCAAGACTAAGGGCTTTCCCTTCCACTGGTGCCCCAACAAGGCTATTCTCTGCTACATATGTAGTTGGAGCCCTGGGTCAGTCCATGTATAGTCTTTCAGAAGTGGTTCAGTCCCTGGAAGCTCTGGTTGGTTGGCATTGTTGTTTTTATGGGGTTGCAAGCTCCTTCAACTCTTTCAATACTTCCTCTAATTCCCCCTAAGGGGGTCCTATTCTCAGTTCAGTGGTTTGCTGGTAGTATTGGCCTCTGTATTGGACATACTCTCTGGATGTGTCTCTCAGGAGAGATCTATATCTGATCCCTTTCCACATGCATTTTTTAGCTCATCAAGTTTACCTAGTTTTGGTGGCTGTATATATGGGCCACATGTGTGTCAGACTCTGAATGGCCATTCCTTGAGTCGCTGCTCTAAACTTTGCTTCCATATCCCCTCCTATGAATATTTTTCCACCTTTTAAGAAGTAATGGGAGTTTCTGCAATTTGGTCATTTTTCTTGAGCTTCCTGTGGTCTGTAGATTGCATCTTGGGTAATTTGAGCTTTCTGGCTAATATCCACTTATCAATGAGTGCCTACCAAGTGTGTTTTTCTGTGATTGAGTTACCTTACTCAGGATGACATTTTCTAGTTCATTCCATTTGCCTATGAATTTCATGAAGTCATTGGTTTTGATAGCTGAGTAATATTCCATTGTGTAGATGTACCATGTTTTTTGAATCCATTCCTCTGTTGAAGGGCATCTGGGTTCTTTTCAGCTTCTAGCTATTATAAATAAGGCTGCCATGAACATAGTGGAGCATGTGTCTTTGTTGTATGTTGGAGCATCTTTTGGGTATATGCCCAGGAGAGGTATAGCTGGGTCCTCAGGTAGTTCAATGTCCAATTTTCTGAGGAACCTCCAGAATGATTTTCAGAGCAGTTGTACCAGTTTGCAATCACACCAACAATGGAGGAGTGTTCCTCTTTCTCCACATCCTTGCCAGCATCTGTTGTCACCTGAGTTTTTTATCTTAGCCATTCTGACTGGTGTGAGGTAGAATCTCAGGGTTGTTTTGATTTGCATTTCCTTGATGACTAAGGATATTGAACATTTCTTTAGGTGCTTTTTGGCCATTTGATAATCCTCAGCTAAGAATGTTTTGTTTAGCTCTGTACCCAATTTTTTTTTCTTTTCTTTTTTTTTTTTTTGGAGCTGGGGACCGAACTCAGGGCCTTGCACTTGCTAGGCAAATGCTCTACCACTAAGCTAAATCCCCAACCCCACAATCTTTTTAATATGGTGATTTGGCTTTCTGGGATCTAACTTCTTGAGTTCTTTGTATATTTTGGATATTAGCCCTCTATTAGATGTAGGATTGGTAAAGATCTTTTCCCAATCTGTTGGTTGCCATTTTGTCCTAATGACAGTGTCTTTTGCTTTACAAAAGCTTTGCAGTTTTATGAGGTCCCATTTGTTGATTCTTGATCTTAGAGCATAAGTCATTGGTGTTTTGTTCAGGAAATTTTCCCCAGTGCCCATGTGTTCAAGACACTTCCCCATTTTCTATTCTATTAGTTTGAGTGTATCTGGTTTGATGTGGAGTTCCTTGATTCACTTGGATTTAAGCTTTGTACATGGTGATAAGAATGGATTGATTTGCATTCTTCTACATGCTGACCTCCAGTTGAACCAGCACCATTTGGTGAAAATGCTATCTTTCTTCCATTGGATGATTTTAACTCCTTTGTCAAAGATCAAGTGGCTATAGGTGTGTGGGTTCATTCCTGGGTCTTCAATTCTGTTCCACTGGTCTACCTGCCTGTCTCTGTACCAATACCATGCAGTTTTTATGACTATTGCTCTGTAATACAGCTTGAAGTCAGGGATGGTGATTCCCCCAGAAGTTCTTTTATTGTTGAGTATAGTTTTGGCTATCCTGCGTTTTTTGTTATTCCAAATGAATTTGCAAATTCCTCTTTCTATCTCTATAAAGAATTGAGTAGAAATTTTGATGAAGATTGCATTGAATCTGTAGATTGCTTTTGACAAAATGGCCATCTTTACTGTATTAATCCTCACAGTACATAAGCATGGGAGATCTTTCCATCTTCTGAGATCTTCCTTAATTTCTTTCTTCAGAGATTTGAAGTTCTTGTCATACAGATCTTTCACTTGTTTGGTTAAAGTCACACCAAGATATTTTATGTTATTTGGGACTATTGTGAAGGGTGTCATTTCCTTAATTTCTTGCTTAGCCTGTGTATCCTTTGAGTAGAGGAAGGCTACTGATTTGTTTGAGTTAATTTTATATCCCAACATTTTGCTGAAGTTGTTTATCAGGTTAAGTAGTTCTCAGGTGGAACTTTTGGGGTCACTTAAGTACACCATAATATCATCTACAAATAGTGATATTTTGATTTCTTCCTTTCCAATTTTTATCCCTTTGACCTCCGTTCATTGTCTGATTGCTCTGGCTAAGACTTCAAATACTATATTGAATTAGTAGCGAGAGAGTAGGCAGCCTTGTCTACTCCCTGATTTTAGTGGGATTGCTTCAAGTTTCTCTCCATTTAGTTTGATGTTAGCTACTGGTTTGCTGTATATTGTTTTTACTATGTTTAGATATGGGCCTTGAATTCCTGATCTTTCCAGGGCTTTTATCATGAAGGAGTGTTGAATTTTGTCAAATGCTTTCTCAGCATCTAATGAACTGACCATGTGGTTCTTATCTTTGAGTTTGTTTATATAGTGGGTTACATTGATGGATTTTCATATATTAAACCATCCCTACATCTCTGGGATGAAGCCTCCTTGATCATGATGGATGATCATTTTGATGTGCTCTTGGATTCGGTTTGCAAGAATTTTATTGAGTATTTTTGCATCAATATTCATAAGGAAATTGGTCTGAAGTTCTCTTTCTTTGTTGGATCTTTGTGTGGTTTTGGTATAAGAGTAATTGTGGCTTCATAGAAGGAATTTGGTAGTGCTCCATCTGTTTCAATTTTGTGGAATAGTTTGGACAGTATTGGTATGAGGTCTTCTATAAAGGTCTGATAGAATTCTGCACTGAACCCGTCTGGTCCTGGGTTCTTTTTGGTTGGGAGACTTTTAGTAACTGCTTCTATTTTGTTAGGAGCTATGGGGTTGTTTAGATGATTTATTTGTTCCTGATTTAACTTTGGTACCTGGTATCTGTCTCGAAAATTGTCCATTTCCTCCAGATTTTCCAGGTTTGTTAAATATAGGCTTTTTTAGTAGGATCTGATAATTTTTTAAATTTCTTGAGATTCTGTTGTTATGTCTCCCTTTTCATTTCTGATTTTGTTTATTTGGACACACTCTCTGTGACCTCTGGTTAGTCTGGCTAAGGGTTTATCTATCTTGTTGATTTTCTCAAAGAACTAGCTCCTGCTTTTGTTGATTCTATGGTCCTTTTTGTTTCTACTTGGTTGATTTCAGCTCTTAGTCTGATTATTTCCTGCCTTCTATTCCTTTTGGGTTTATTTATTTCTTTTTGTTCTAGAGCTTTTAGGTGTGCTGTCAAGCTGCTGACATATGCTCTCTCCTGTTTCTTTTTGCAGGCACTCAGAGCTATGAGTTTTCCTCTTAGTACTGCTTTCATTGTGTCCCATAAATTTGGGAATGTTGTATCTTCATTTTCATTAAATTCTAAGAAGTCTTTAATTTCTTTTTTTATTTCTTTCCTTGACCAAGTTGTCATTGAGTAGAGCATTGTTCAACTTACATATATACGTGGGCTTTCTGTCATTATTGTTATTGAAGACCAGTCTTAGTGCGTGGTGATCTTATAGGATGCATGGGATTATTTCTATCTTCCTGTATCTGTTGAGGCCTGTTTTGTGACTGATTATAAGGTCAATTTTGAAGAAGATTCCATGAAGTGGTGAGAAGAAGGTATATCCTTTTGTTTTAGGATAGAATGTTCTGTAAATATCTGTTAAATCCAATTGGTTCATAACTTCCGTTAGTTTCTCTACATCTCTGCTTAATTTCTGTTTCCATTATCTGTCCACTGATAAGAGTGGGCTGTTGAAATCTCCTACTATTTATTGTGTGAGGTGCAATGTGTGCTTTGAGCTTTGTAAGGTTTCTTTTATGAATGTAGGTGCCCGTGCATTTTGAGCATAGATATTTAGTACTGAGAGTTCATCTTGGTGGATTTTCCTTTGATGAATATGAAGTGTCCTTCTTTATCTTTTTTAATGACTCTTGGTTGAAAGTCAATTTTATATGATATTAGAATGGCAACTCCAGCCTGTTTCTTAGGCATTTGCTTGGAAAATTGCTTTCCAGTCATTTACTCTGAGATAGTGCCTGTCTTTGTCTCTGAGGTGTGTTGCCTGCATGCAGTAAAATGCTGGGTCCTCTTTACATATCCAGTCTATTAGTCTATGTCTTTTTATTGGGGAGTTGAAACCATTGACATTGAGAGATATTAAGGAATAGTCATTGTCACTTCCTGTTATTTTCATTGTTAGAAGTGGAATTATGTTTGTTTGTGTCTCTTTTGGTGTCATTGCAAGGAAATTATATCCTTGCTTTCTGTACAGTGTAGTTTCTCTCCTTATGTTGGAGTTTTCCATCTATTATCCTTTGTAGGGCTGGATTTGTAGAAAGAAATTGTGTAAATTTGGTTTTGTTATGGAATATCTTGGTTTCTACATCTATGTTAATTGAAAGTTTTGCTGGATACAGTAACTTGTGCTGACGTTTGTGCTGTCTTAGGGTCTGTATGACATTTGTCCAGGATCTTCCGGCTTTTATAGTCTCTGGTAAGAAGTCTGGTGTGATTCTGATAGGTCGGCCTTTATATGTCAGTTGACTTTTTTTCCTTACTGATTTTAATATTCTTTCTTTGTTTTGTGTATTTTTACCTATTATGTGATGGGAGGAATTTCTCTTCTGGTCCAATCTATTTGGAGTTCTGTAGGCTTCTTGAATGTTTATGGGGATCTCTTTCTTTAGGTTAAGGAAGTTTTCTTCTATGATTTTGTTGAATATATTTACTGGCCCCTTAAGTTGGAAATCTTCACTTTCTTCTATACCTATTATCCTTATGTTTGACCTTCTCATTTTGTCCTGGGTTTCCTGTATGTTTTGGGCTAGGAGTTTTTTGCCTTTTACATTATCTTCGACGGTTATGTCAATGTTTTCTATGGTATCTTCTGCCCCTGAGATTCTCTCTTCTATCTCTTGCATTCTTTTGGTGATGCTGGTGTCTCCTTGTCTCTTCCTTTGGTTTTCTACCTCCTGGGTTGTCTCCCTTTAGCTTTCTTTATTGTTTCTATTTCCATTTTCAAATCCTTCACTTGTTTGGTTGTGTTTTCCTGTAATTCTTTCAGTGATTTTTGTTTTTCCTCTCTAAGGGCTTCTACTTGTTTACTTGTGCTTTCCTGCATTTCTCTAAGGGAGTTCTTTATGTCTTTCTTAAAGTCCTCCATCATTATAAAAAAATGTGATTTCAAATCTAAATCTTGCTTTTCTGGTGTGTTTGGATATCCAGTATTTTCTTTGGTGGGAGAACTGGGCTCTGAGGATGCCAAGTAGTCTTGATTTCTGTTTATTAGTTTCCTGTGCTTGCCTCTAGCCACTGGGTTGTCTCTTGTGTTTGCTTGTCTTGCTGTTTCTGGGAGTGACTTGGCCCTGCTGTAGGCCTTTGTGTCAGCACTCCTGTAAAACTGTTTTCCCGTTTTCTTTCAGCCTTTCTTGAGAACAGGTCCTCTGCCCTCAGCTGTGGTGGTGCTCCTGGAGACTGTCTTCCACCTCTAGGTGGAGGCAGGAATCAAAGGGTCTTGCCCCTGATTGCTCGTGTAGGTCCTTGCACCCAGGAGGCACAGTTGGCACTATGCAATTCCCTCTTGGGTCTGGACTGTGGGAAGAAGGTATTCTCCTCTGACTTCTCAGGAGTATCCACACTTCTGAGGTTCCAGCTCTCTCCCCAATGGGATTTGGGTGCAGAGAGCTGTTTGGTGGGATCAGTTTAGTCCTGGGCACAGACCAGAACCATGCACGGGCACCAGCGGCTGTCTGTTCCAATATCCCTCTGTCCAGAGGCACTGTGCAGTTTCCCCTTGGACCAAGGATGTAGGCCGAGGTGTGCAGAGGTGGTAGTCTGTCCTGTGGCCTCAGGATGTCTGCACTCTTTGGTGGTCAGCTCTCTTCCCCACCAGTAAACTTTATAATAAACATTTATTAGTAAATTACACATCTACTGCTTAGGAGTTGACCATTAAATATTTCCTGCTATCTTAACCTTTGCCCTAACTCACATTTGGTTGCCTTTCTTTCATTGATTCTATTTTCCATTAAGAGTTTGCCTTAGTCTATTTGCATTGCTACAACAAAATCCCTTGGACTTGGTAATTTATAATGAACAGAAACATCTCTTCCCCATTCTGGATGTGAAGAATTTCAGGTTCTGCCATTTTTGGTGACTTGGAAGGACTCTTTGTCTTCTTCCAAGATGGCACCTTAAATCCTACATCCTGTGAGGAAAAGCAACTCTGTTCCTCACATGCCAGGAAAATGGGAAAGAGTGTTTTTATGAATGGTCCCACCCCCACAACCTTGGCACTTCTCACCAGGCTGTATACCTAACACTGTTGTGTTTGGGGTTAGGTTTTAGTATATCATGTTTGAGGTGTATATTCAGACTATGCCATGTTTTTCAGTGTAGCACGCAGAACCTCCTGTTACAATTCACTCTTTGGCATTGTGCTTCTATCTTGCAGGAAAAAATCATTCTTAATCATGTTTGAAAGCATACTTTTTTTCTCTTTGTGCAACTCCCATCATGGTCTTTTCCAAGAAGCTAGCATGATATGATCATATCAAGAAAAGGAATGTTTTGAACCACCTCTTATAGCCAGTTGTATACTTCCTATTTTTTATTGCTCATCCAAATTCTCATCTCTCAACTATATTCATAGGTCAAAATATACAAGCTCCACTTAAGTTTGCAAGTCCTTCTGCTTTGCTTCATGACATTTCCTGTCCCAAGAGATATTTTCTAAGACTCTGTGGAAGAGTTAACAGTTTCTACAGGGATCAACAGAAGCATGGAATAGACTCTATTCACCACAGGAGAGGCTGTCACGAGAGGGACATGGCAGACTTATAAGAACCAAACTGCTATCACTACTCCAAGAAAGCTGTTACTGACATTGAGGGTTTCTTAGAACCTTCTAGAACAAGTCATAGGAAGCATAATCCATTGCGTCTTTCCCAGTGAATGCCAGGTTTTCTGAAGTAACACCCCAGCTTGTCCAGAAGGCTTATTACTCCAGTTCCCTAGATTCCACCTCCCTTTGGCTGGCTACCTCTTGGCCAAATTCTTCCATCCACCAGCCTTTCCCCTGGTTCCTGTTGTCATCAACCTTTTGATCATATTAGGGCTCAGCTTAAACATCTTATCTTATTCCCAGGTGTTTACCCATCACACTGTCTTCTGTATTGACACTGCATCTATTTCCTCTATGACTTTATCTCCAGCCTTCTGCACAGCACCTGCTAAAAGGAAAGCACCCGATGAATGTGCACTATGTGAGTCAATGAGTGAATACCTAAGTATCTTCTTTTACATACCAGGTCCCTGTTTTTTGCTGGAATGCCTCAAGTTGAATATAGAGATTCCTTTGCTCAACAAACACAGTTGGGGGGGGTGTCAACTCATGATTGACACACATAACTGAAGATGAATATGGAATCAAATATAAATGTAGAGCTTAGAACCTGTCATCTTGTTTGAAAACATAGCTCTTAGCAAACCTAAAACTTCCATAAAAATCCTATGTATATGTCCAGTAAAAAGAATAAGGCCTTTACATTATCTTAATTTCATTCTTTATATACAAATAAGGTTCCTTTACTATTGCTATAGCTTGAAACTCTCATGTATCCTGCAGCAACATGTATTAAAGACTTGGTTGCCATTTTGTGCTACTGTGTGTGTGTGTGTGTGTGTGTGTGTGTGAGAGAGAGAGAGAGAGAGAGAGAGAGAGAGAGAGAGAGAGAATGTGTGTGTATTTGTAGGATGTGTGGAAAAATGGAAGGCAGTACCTAGTGGAAATAATTTAGTTTACTGGGGACATATCCTTGAAGGGGACATTGGGAGCCTGGTCCTTCCTGCTTGTGTGTTCAAGTTGCCATGGAGTAAATACTATGACTCTACCTCCTGCCATGATACACTAGGCTACTAAAAGATCAAAGCAGCAGGGCCCAATTGCTATGAACTAAAACTATGAACCAAAATAAATCTTTCCCTCATTATGGTGATTATCTCAAAAATTTCTCCATGGTAATGGCAAGCTGATAAACATAACTATTTGCTTGAATGTTGACAATCAGTGGATATAACTCTCTGGGAAATGATTTACTATACTTAGACCTGCGATTGTTAACTACAAAATGTGATAAATATGGAAATGCACAAGACTTAGGCAAGAAATTGCAAAACAAAAAAATACCATTAATTCCGAGTCTCTTCTGAACTTCTGAATTCCTTGGCTTTGTGGCTACTGACTAGTAGGCCTAAGTAGAGCTGCCTGTAATATTTATTAGAGGAGAGGCCAATGCAAAGATTCTTAGTCAAAGGATTTATTGAGGAAGCTCTCTGAGGAGGTGTGGTTTTGGTGTAAGATTTGCTTCAGCATGGCTCTATGAGGCATGTATAAAAGACGGATCACATAGCAGGCCTCAATGACTGAGTTGGGGGGAGCTGAGATGAGAAGGCACAAGGCATACTTTACTGCTTAAGACTGTTCCCATTCGATGGAGGAATTTAGATTAGCATAGAATACACACAGCAGCTAGTGCTTAATGGACCACCGGGATGATTAATTTTCTGTGTCAACTTGGCTAAGTTATGATGTCCAGATGTTTGGTCAAATATCTGACTAGCATCACCAGGATGGCACTTTGAGATGCCATTAACATTTATGTCAGAAGATTCTGAGCGAATTCCCCATCATAGAATGGGTAGGAAATTTTAACCACTTTGAACCTGTAAGATAGAAGACAAGGTCCTCCAAGGGACGATGAATACTTCCTCAGAATTGGCTTTAGACTAAAAGACTGGAAGTCTTCCTTGGATACCTAGCCTGTTGGTCTACTCTAAAACTCTAGAC
Source organism: Rattus rattus (assembly GCF_011064425.1). Classification (NCBI taxonomy): domain Eukaryota; kingdom Metazoa; phylum Chordata; class Mammalia; order Rodentia; family Muridae; genus Rattus; species Rattus rattus. Next base: position 34,706,536 of record NC_046155.1, read on the forward strand.
TTGTGATTTTATGAGTCAGTTCTTAAAACTATATAAGGGGGTTGGGAATTTAGCTCAGTGGTAGAGTGCTTGCCTAGCACAGGTTCCGCCCCCATGCACACACACACACACACACACACACACACACACACACACACACACACACACACATTCTATTCTTGGAGATACCTGAATAACATAGCCACCAACAGCATCTACTACATTTAAACTCCCTTTCTCCTTTCATATTTTCTTCCCTTCCATTATCTGTTGCTGTAGGGAGTTTCTTTAATAATAATTCACTTACAGGTGAAACCTTATTTCAGGGCATATTTCTGGAAACTTTGACCTTGAACAGGGCAATCATTTTTAGCCACATTAAATTCTGAGAATAACACATTTCAGTTGCATCAAGTAGCTCTGGGCCTGCACCACCAGGGGACCTGGTGTGGAGCAAGAGTGAGATTGAGGTGTTCCTCAAACCCCGAAAACCTCATCCCAAGACTGGCAAGAGTTAGGACTGCTTTCTTCCTGCTCTTAACCTACAAACTCCAGCACACAACCTCTATCTTCCCCACCTGTATGACAGTCATGTACTCTATCACCAGATTACAGGTTCAACTCCCTCCCACCTCCACAAGAACCTGCCCAGAATGTTCTTGGAAGTTCCCTTCATGCAAATGAAGCATTACCAGCACTCCTGCCCCAGCTAATAGTGTACACCCACCCTGGAAATCCCTCCCCACTCACCAAGATCTATATAGCCCCTCTTCACCCTGAATAAAGTTGAACTGTCTCACTGAAGCTGATTCTAGAAGTCAATTTGTCACACTTGTGGCTATTCTGACTGATGACCTCCAAGGAAGAGGAGAACCACAGTAGCTATGGCTGTGGAATGCTCTCAAAGTTCAGCAAACTAAAATGCTAAGATGTTTTATTTTTCACGAGTCTTCAGATCAAGTAGAATGATATAGACTGGACTAGAGAAAGGGGAGCCTCATTCTGTTCAGCATATTTTCCCTTTCTTTTGACAGCAGTAGACTACCTTAGTCATGGCTTCCTTCTGCTAGTAACAGAGTTAACAGGAAAGTTAACGTTTGTGTTGCTTATTGAGGCTGCTTCGAACCAGCAGTTCTCTTTTTGTACCACAAAGGATTTTTACACAGGAAGCCACTAAATTCTTTGTTCCCTACAAAGGGTGACTAAGCAGCATCACATGTACTTATTATCTTGACTAATATTTTGAATTGCTATAACATGGATTATCAGTGATCTCTAAACTACCAGGAGGGAGGAAAGTCTTTAGTAGCATTAGGTGTAGTTAAATTGGAGAGCTACCTCCTGATGCTACCAAGACTATTAGAGAAATTCATCCTTACAATTCCGTTTCTCTACAAGCACTTCTAGTTTTTTTTTTATTAAAATACTGAGTTTATTTCACATGTATATTTTTGTCTCCCTACCATTCCCACATCTGACCACCACTATTACTATGTCCTATCATAACATTCCATACATACTTAAAACCAAGTAAAGGGTAGAGTTCCATCCTTGAAAACTAAACAGGCATTTTAGACAACACATTCTTGGCAATTGAACCTGGACAACATTTATCAAACACAGTAGGGAAAGTTCTCACTTTGCATTATGAAAAGGACAGCCAGATAGCAACTATTACAGAAACAAAGTAAGACAGAATTATTTCAAACTGTTTAAACCATTTTCTTAAAGAGACTTCCTCCACTGCCAGAGGTCTTGAACAGCCTCCTGGTCAGTCATCCGGAAACAATTCTTCACATAATTAATGAACTTGGCTTCCACTTTGGGAAGAGAACCACCTTTTTCTATACTTGCTTGCATTTTTGCCTTAATGTCTTCTACAGAACTAGGTCCTTTGGGTGTTTTGGGAGTTTTTTCCTGTTTTTTGAAGGACTCTTGACCCTTTGATGGTTGATGGTTTTAAATCTTTCCCATTTTGGTTTGATTTTTGTGCATTTTTGGCTGGGGTATCTCGTACAGATTTCTTCACTGGAAACTTTTCTTCAGTTTCCTCTTCATCAAAACCATCATCATCTTCTTTTTCATTGTCCTGATCATCTTCATCATCCTCATCATCATCTTTATCAAGTTTTACTTTTTTTCTGTGGGACTTTGTTACCACCTCCGGGAGCAGATCTCTTTCCAGACATGCCTAACAGTTTTACATCTTCCTCATCTTCGTCTTCTGACTCTGCATCTTCCTCTACAGCTACTAGGTGCTGTCCACTTATGTGCACAGGCCCAGAACCACACTTCAACCTTAAGACCACAGGTAGTGTAATTTCGAAGCCCCCAAGGAAACTGTGGTTGTACAGACATTTTCAAAGTTGCCAGTGTTACTTTAATTGGGCTGCCTTCATAGTTCATTGCTTCTGCTTCTACGATGTGTAACTCATCTTTTGCCCCTGCTCCTAAACTGACCGTTCTTAATGATAACCAGTGCTCATTTTCATCATTATCCACTTTAGAGTGATAATCTTTGTCAGCCTTTAGTTCACAACTGAAAAGGTAGTTCTGAGGCCTAAGAGGGCTCATGTCCATGTCCATCGAGTCTTCCATTAGGTGGAGGCTCGCACTTCAGTGTGAGAGAAGCCATTGACGGAAAACAACTGCCTATTGTCGCACTTCTAGTATTGTAATCTTCATGAGGAAGGATTTTCTAGGACAAGATAATAGACTGTTACAAAGGGGGAGTCACTTAATATGCTTACATGATAGGGGCTGGGTAATTCAACATCAGGCATATGAACACCAGAGAAGCTGAGAAGATTGTAGATGATGAACTTTTAAAACTGCATGACTCAGCAGTCTCAATCTGGTGGGGAAGGCCAGAGAGATTTATCGAACGTCAATGGCTTTTGGTCTATACTGGAATGCTGAAGAAACCAGAATCTGATGTTGGCAAGGGTTGGCAGTAGCAGCAGCATCACTACCCACTTCCACCTGCTACCACCACCACCACCCCTCTTCTTGTGATCAACACATTCATCAGCAAGAGGTGAAGGCAGGCAGGCAAGCAACATTGGGTTTTCCTTAGACTTCTTTATATCCAGGTTGCTGGGTCAGGTGCTGCCCATTCTGGGGCAGTATGTGTGTGTATGTATGTATGTATGTATGTATGTATGTATGTATGTATGTATGTATGTTCATTCTGTCCTCCATTAGTCCATCAGGGGATAAACCCTCAGAGTTACTGAGAGTCCTATTGCTTAGCTGGTTTCAGATCCCATCAAGTTGAAAATCAAGATTAACCACACAGGGACCTTCCTAGATTAGTCATCTCTCCACCCACTGTGGTGGCTGCTTGTCCACTGTTTTCTGCAGTACTTAGCTTCTTCCTCAGATACACTTTCCCATAACTCAATAACCCCTCCCACTAGCAATTGTCTAGCCCCTTTGAATGCAGAGAAAACAAGCCTTTCACAGACTGAGCAGGGCAGTATCCAAGCTCAGGCAAACACTGCTTTTGCAACAGGGCTCTTGGTGGATTAGTGGATTTTGAGTATTTGATTTGAATTCATGCTGTGTGTCAAAGGTCATGCCAACAGTTCTTTGTAGACTCAGGTATCTCTTTTTAGATTTAATTATTACTATTTCAGGCATAGTTGTGGGACTAGGACTCTCAGCCTCATAGAAGCCCTTTTGTGCAGCTGAGACGATGCCTCATTTCTTTTCGACATTTTAACAGGGTATGTGCAAACAAACTCCTCATTTGATCTTTACCTTGAGGGCAATGTCCTTGATCTTTACTGCCAGGAGTTATCTTAATTTCAGAGGTTTTTTCCTGCTTGGAAAATCTAGCTAGGAGAAATTATTTTTCAGACTAGTGAGCGCCTGCATCTCTGGGCTATTCTTTCTCTCAGTTCTGTTTACAAATTTATTGGTTCTTGCTTGTGTTTATCTCTCTTTTATAATATCTGAGCCCAGATAGCTGAAAGCAAAGGATCTACTGGTGATTCAAACTCGGAAAAGCATAACAGTTTTATTTCTTATCTTCCAGGTTGCCATTTGTCCTAGTTCGAATTTCCGTTGCTATGATAAAACATTCTGGCCCAAAGAAACTTGGGAAGGAAGGGGGTTGTTCAATCTCACCCTTGTGTGGGACAGTTCATTATTGAGAGAAGGCAGGGCAGGAACTTAAGGTAGTAACTGAAGCAGAGACCATAGAGGAACACTGCTTATAGGGTTACTCAACTACTTATACAACCCAGGTCCATTTGCCTAGGGATGGTACTGCCTCCAGTAGGCTGGGCTCTGCTACATCACCTAGCAACCAAAACAAACCAAACTAACCAAACCAAACCAAAAAATACAAACAAACAAACAAACGAAAGAACCAAAACCAAATCAAAACAAAAAACAAAAGCCTTATAGGCATGTACTTATGCCAATATGATGAAGGCAATTATTCATTTAAAGTTCTCTCTTCCCAGGTGTGTTCATTTGACAACAAAGATGATAATTATGTATTATGTCTCCATAAAGCTAGTGGCCTCTGCCTAGTCACTTATAAATTTCCTAACCATTATTTTTCAGTTTATAAAGCACATTTCTTCCATTTCTTTCTTATGAACGTGCATATTGAGCGGAGGGGCTCCTGTGTGGAAGTTCGATGACATCACATGGGAGTCAGTTCTCTTCTGCGACAATGTGGATCTGTCTTACCTTCCTGTACATCCAAGTCTAATGGCACGAGTTTCTGTATTATTGGCTATTGTTATAATAAACTGTCTCTCAATGGCTTAAAAATTGAACTGCTTATTATATTGTTAATAGAACCAAGAGGGAGAGATTGTTATTATTGACACACTCTACCTCGAAGAGGAAAACTTCTTGCTTTGGAATTATGGAGAAACCTTTTGCTTTGTTTTTTGAATAATGGTGTTATATTCCCACACATTCAAACAATTTTTTTCCCTCCCATAGCAGGGAACTACTTTTTTTCTAAAGAAAACAAAAATCAAAGGCAGGTTTTTTTTTTTTTTTTTTTTTTTTTTTTTTTATTAACTTGAGTATTTCTTATGTACATTTGTATCCCTTCCCTCCCCCCTTCCTTATGGGTGTTCCCCTCCCCACCCTCCCCCCATTGCCGCCCTCCCCCCGACAGTCTAGTTCACTGGGGGTTCAGTCTTAGCAGGACCCAGGGCTTCCCCTTCCACTGGTGCTCTTACTAGGATATTCATTGCTACCTATGAGGTCAGAGTCCAGGGTCAGTCCATGTATAGTCTTTAGGTAGTGGCTTAGTCCCTGGAAGCTCTGGTTGCTTGGCATTGTTGTACATATGGAGTCTCAAGCCCCTTCAAGCTCTTCCAGTTCATTCTCTGATTCCTTCAACGGGGTCCTCTCAGTTCAGTGGTTTGACAACCTCTGTATTTGCTGTATTCTGGATGATTCACATCCGGCTCCTGTCGGTCTGCACTTCTTTGCTTCATCCATCTTGTCTAATTGGGTGGCTCTATATGTATGGGCATGGCTCTGAATGGGTGTTAAAGTCTCTGTTTTAATCTTTGCCTCTCTCTCCCTGCCAAGGGCCTCTTTTAAAGAAGGAGTGAAGCCTTCATTTTGATCATCTGTCTTGAGTTTCATTTGTTCTAGGCCACTAGGGTAATTCAATAGCCACTTATCAGTGAGTGCATACCATGTATGTCTTTCTGTGATTGGGTTAGCTCACTCAGAATGATATTTCCAGTTCCAACCATTTGCCTACAATTTCATAAAAGTCGTTGTTTTTGATAGCTGAGTAATATTCCATTGTGTAGATGTACCACATTTTCTGTATCCATTCCTCTGTTGAAGGGCATCTGGGTTCTTTCCAGCTTCTGGCTATTATAAATAAGGCCATGATATGAACATAGTGGAGCACGTGTCTTTTTATATGTTGGGGCATCTTTTGGGTATATGCCCAAGAGAGGTATAGCTGGATCCTCAGGCAGTTCAATGTCCAATTTTCTGAGAAACCTCCAGACTGATTTCCAGAATGGTTGTACCAGTCTGCAACCCCACCAACAATGGAGGAGTGTTCCTCTTTCTCCACATCCTCGCCAGCATTTGCTGTCACCTGAGTTTTTGATCTTAGCCATTCTCACTGGTGTGAGGTGAAATCTCAGGGTTGTTTTGATTTGCATTTCCCTGATGACTAAAGATGTTGAACATTTCTTTAGGTGTTTCTCAGCCATTCGGCATTCCTCAGCTGTGAATTCTTTGTTTAGCTCTGAACCCCATTTTTTAATAGGGTTATTTGTCTCCTTGCTGTCTAACTTCTTCAGTTCTTTGTATATTTTGGATATAAGCCCTCTATCTGTTGTAGGATTGGTAAAGATCTTTTCCCAATCTGTTGGTTGCCGTTTTGTCCTAACCACAGTGTCCTTTGCCTTACAGAAGCTTTGCAGTTTTATGAGATCCCATTTGTCGATTCTTGATCTTATAGCATAAGCCATTGGTGTTTTGTTCAGGAAATTTTCCCCAGTGCCCATATCTTCCAGGCTCTTCCCCACTTTTTCTTCTGTTAGTTTCAGTATATCTAATTTTATGTGAAGGTCCTTGATCCACTTGGACTTTAGCTTTGTACAGGGTGATAAGTATGGATCGATCTGCATTCTTCTACATGTTGACCTCCAGTTGAACCAGCACCATTTGCTGAAAATGCTATCTTTTTTCCATTGGATGGATTTGGCTCCTTTGTCAAAAATCAAGTGACCATAGGTGTGTGGGTTCATTTCTGGGTCTTCAATTCTATTCCATTGGTCTATCTGTCTGTCTCTGTACCAATACCATGCAGTTTTTATCAACTCTGTAATACTGCTTGAGTTCAGGGTATTCCCAAGTCCTTTTATTGTTGAGCATAGTTTTTAGCTATTGGGTTTTTGTTATTCCAGATGAATTTGCAAATTGTTCTGTCTAACTCTTTGAAGAATTGGATTGGTATTTTGATACATTGAATCTGTAGATCGCTTTTGGCAGAATGGCCATTTTTACTATATTAATCCTGCCAATCCATGAGCATGGGAGATCTTTCCATCTTCTGAGGTCTTCTTCAATTTCTTTCTTCAGAGTCTTGAAGTTCTTGTTGTACAAATCTTTTACTTGCTTGGTTAAAGTCACATCGAGGTACTTTATATTATTTGGGGTTTCCCTAATTTCAGGCTTGTTTCTCTTTTTGTAGAGGAAGGCTACTGATTTATTTGAGTTAATTTTATACCCAGCCACTTTGCTGAAGTTGTTTATCAGCTTTAGTAGTTCTCTGGTGGAACTTTTGGGATCACTTAAATATACTAAATCAGTAAATGAAGAAACTATAGTTTAAAAGTTGCAAATCCAATTTGGAAACACTAATATTTCTGTAAGTTCTTACTTCAAAGGTCGGAAAATGGAGCAAAGCAGGTCGATGGGAGAAAAGCTTATTATTAACAAAGTAAGTTTATGAACTAGCAATCTTTCCTCAAAGGCTCATGGGAGAAACAGCTTGAAGGTAGTTGAACTAAAACCTTTTGTGGGATGACTGAATGATGCAAGGATCCACTGAATGAGAATGCAGAAGCTGCAGGAGGTGCAAAAAGCTGCAGGCCAGCACATCCGGAAGTCCTGAGGATTCCGGGAGATGCTTGTGAAGGGATGCAAACTGGAAACTACCCTTTAGCACTCTGTGAAAAAGACAGGAAAAGGTTGTGGCCCCTAGTGGTAGCAAGTCCGATAAGTATAACCTTAATGGTTAGTGTGTGTGTGTTTAGTGTGTATGCATGTATATGTGCGCATGTGCATGTCATGCTCTGAGGTACACGTGGAGGTCAAAGGTCAATGGGGAAGTCAATGCTCTTTTTCCATCATGTAGGTCCTGGGGCTTGGATTCAGGCCATAAGTTCTGGCAGCAAGTCTAGACGTTAACGTCATAAATATAGTAATCAGCTAATATTTGTGTACCTTGTTATTGTTTCGCCAGATGTGGGTGGAACAACCAGCATGCTCCACTGCTTTTTGTTTTGATCTTAATCAGGGAAGGATCGTTGCTGCCGTTGAACTCTCAAGCTTAGTGGTTTGAAAGGGTCATTGAATTGCTTAGTCTCATCATAGCCTTGGAAGGATGGCAGGACGGGGAACACTGCTCTGGAAGGTCATTCAGGAATTGAGGTTTCTTTCATCTTGTAGCTACCCCCTTTATAGCTCCTTGTAGTTTCCTCACTTCCTCTGCTAGCTGATGAGAAGGGTGTGGTGATTTAAATGCCATTGCCTATTCTAGGTGGTTGTTTTTGTTCACACCTCTCTTACTCATGTCTGTGGAGGTGGGGCTATGTTTTCTTCCCATTGAGTTCGGATACCCCCAATGACTTGCTGCTAATGAAAAGCTGAGTAGAAACTTCATCTTCTGGGGACTAGTTTGTAAAGGCTTTGTTGTTTTCTTTCTCTGTACCCTTCTCATGTTTCTTTGAGGAATGTCCCTCAAAGACACCTAAGAAAGGTCTTTGTGGTGGATAACTGAGTTCTTTGTCAACTACTAGCAAGTAAATGAAGCCCTTTCCCATCTGCCCTATGAATGTACTTTCTTAGTAGTAGATCTTCCGGCCCTAGTCAAACCTTCAGATGACTGAAGCTCTAGTTTATGACTAAACTGCACTTCATGAGAGCCTCTGGATCAAAACCACCAAGTAAAGTCTTCTCAATTTCTGACCCTCACAAACTGGGTCGGTTAATAAATGTTTGCTATTTAAAGCTATTAAATTGTAGGCTGATTTTATAGTAACAAATAATGTAGATGATGAGTTTTTATAATTTATATTATAAGATTTTATCATTTTATAATTTATAATTTATAACGTTGAATCTATTAATGTAGCTGCAGCAAGCTGATAAACACTTCATAAACTTTCAGGCTTTGTATGGAATCTTTTGTTAATCACCATAAGAGATTCAATTTTTCATCATTGTAATACTGAGATAACTCAGTGTTTCAGCTGACAGTTTTTGAGGTTTCAAGTCTGTGATTCATTGGCCCTGTGGATTTTGTCCTGTGGCAAAACATTATAGTGGAAGTCTTCAGTAGAGCACACCCTCCCTATGTCCAGGAAGCAAAAAAGAGGAGAAAGGAGGAGACAGGGCCACCACATAATTCCTTTTAGAATACAGTCCTGTCCTGGCCCTCCTATGAGGCTCTACTACCCAAAGTTTTCCACCAACCTCCCAATAACTCTATCTTGGGGACCAAGTTGTCAACACATAGAACATTAGAGGCCAATCAATATTCACACTATGGCAAGTGATTTAGGTGTTATTATTAGTTCTATAGTGTGGGAAATCAACCATAGAGAGGTTTGGCAGCATTCACAGAGAGTCCAGTTACAGACAGCCCTGTAAACAGAGGTTCAGTTCCCTAACTGAAATCAATACTTTTCCATAGATAGACTTAAGCCTCTGACCAGTAGACAGGGTTAGTGGGGTGATGGGCAGAGCCAGGAATGTTTTCAGTTGATGGTGTGGGAGGAGCCCTGACTCCTGTCAGTGTGGGTGAAACAAGAACCTCAGATGATATCCCCTATTGAGACTAAAATGAATACTGGATGTTGTAGGCTCAGGTAAGCATGATAACAGATGTATGCCTGACAGGAAGAAATAAGGGACATAGAAAGTCCCAAGTTGATTAAAATCGTGTTTTCTTTCCCTTTTGGCACATTTCTCTCACAGGGCTGGGTCAGCTTATTCTATATTCTAAATAGATGCTATATAACTTGCTGCGTGACAATTTTAAATAATGCAATATGTGAGGAAATGTCTTGTGTATTCTGGGTTACAAACACAGTTTTGGGTGTGGTATACCAATGGCATTATTTTCTAGAGATGCACATATTTTATTTTTCATAATAATCTTAGTGCCTTATGTGATAGCTTGCATGGGGGTGTGTGATTATACAATGCAGTTTCTGTTGAAGGCACAGATGAACAAATGGTAGAATTTCTTCATTCTTCATGGAAAATAGAAGCTGGTACACGATGTGCAGCCTTACCATCATCCCTCTCCTCCAGGTGCTGGTTACGAGTTCACCAAGTGTTTTCACAGAGTATCTCACGCTGGTGCCCCATCAGGACATTGGCACTGCTTGTGCCTCGAGCAGTGGGAGGCAGCCTTATTAAAGTACTTTGTCCGACTCAGCATTGAAAGAGGTCTAACAAACTCAGAGAGTGCTCAGAAGAGAACAATAAAAATTGATTGAACAGACCTTCTAAAGAAAGTTTAGGCAGTCTGGGATTGTTTTAGCAAGCGCTACCAATTGAAGGGGCACAATACTTTTTCAATACACTCAAACTGTCTTATAAAACTTGTGGTTATCAGTGAGCTATTCCCATGGATGTCAGACACACAGGAAACCCCACCACTCTCCTCTTTGACAGTAAAAGAAAGCTTCTCTCATCCTCTGCCCACTGAGTAACCACAGTCCATCTACTCTAAGAACATTCTTTGTAGTATCAGAACTTTCTCTGAAGGACTCTGGGGCTCTCGGGTATGATGCAGAGAGGAGCTAATTTCATTATGCCAAAGACTAACGCATATTCTTCCCTTGACCTGGCACGTTGGAAGCTGAGGATCATGGACCCTAGAGACACTATGGAGGCTCATCTTCCCTTCTCTGCTCCTTTCCCTCTTATTTCTAACTCTTCAACATCTGCTGAATGCTATGACATATGAATATGAATAGACAGAACACTCATTTTAGTCATAATACTTACAGATAAGGGAAGGCTTCGTAGGACAGTGGGATCTTGGAGTTAGAACTTCTCCTGATATTTATGCCATGTTTTGCCTGAGTCTCAGAGGTATCTCACATGAATGCCACAGAGCTAATTAACTTTATAGATATGGATAAACATTTTCTATGTTGCTGCTCTTGTGTTAGGTACTGGAAAATATTGGTGAATTGTATATATTTGGTCCATGCCAACATAGAGCTTAAACATGAGGCTTAAAAGCCAACTGGACACACACACACACACACACACACACACACACACACACACACACACACACACACATCAATAAGCAATTACAATACAGTGAGATATGTATTGTAAAAGACCATAGGAGAAATGGTCTAACCAGAATTAGGGTCAGGGAAATTCTTTTGAAGAGTAGGATACCCTAGTCATCTGTGGAAGATACAAGTGTTATCAGTTATATTAATTACTTTTTTTTTGTTCATAGTATTAGTCAAGTTTCCCATACTTTGGGAATACCCGTCAAACAAGCATGTCCAAATTTGCAGTTCGTGGGCCCTGCATTGCTGAGGATAGCTATGAATGAGGCTCAACACAAAGTCTTAAAGTTACTAAAATATTATAAGGGTTTTTTTGTTTGGTTTGTTTGTAAATTGATTGCATGATTATTTTTAATTTTTAAAACTCTTTTAAAAATTAAACATAGATTCATCTCTCATACAACATATCTTGATGCCAGTTTTCCCTTCCTCTAGTCCTCCCAGTTTCCCCAACTTCCCCAGATCCACTCCCCTCCATTTCCCTTCTGAAAAGAGCCAGCCCCTAAGAGACAACCACCAAACACGTTTATATATGACAACGTTGTGTGGCAATGTCAGGAGGTTGAATGCATCTGAACCCATCCAGTTCACCCTGCTATGAGCATACTTTTTGTTTTGTTAAAAAGTGTAGTTCCACAATTTAACCAACACCTCCATGGTGTAGAGTTAAAGAGTGGTTGTTTTTGGTATAGTTAACTTTAAATTAATGTTAGTAATCATATACGAAGAAATAACTTTGTCTTGAAGCAATATGTTGATAAGACATCTAAACAGTGAAGATCTTTTCCCAATCTGTAGGTTGCCATTTTTTTTCCCATTAACAGTGTCCTTTGCCTTACAGAAGCTTTTCAGTTTCATGAGGTCCCATTTATCAATTGTTGATCATAGAGCCTGAGCTATTGGTATTCTTTTCAGGAAATTGTCTCCTGTACCAGTGTGTTTGAGGCTATTTCTTACTTTATCTTCTATTGGATTTAGTGGTTTTGGTTTTATATTGAGGTCCTTGATCTACTTGGACATGAGTTTGTACATGGATCAATTTGCATTCTTCTACATGCAGAGACATCCAGTTAGACCAGCATCATTTGTTGAAGATGTTTTCTTTTTTCCATTATATGGTTTTGGTCTTTTTGTCAAAAATCAAGTGTCCATAGTTATGTAGATTTATTTCTGAGTCTTTGATTTAATTTCACCAATCAACCTGTTTATTTCTGTACAAATACCAGTTTTATTTTTTTAAAAATCACTGTTGTTCTATAGTACAGCTTGAGATCAGGGATGGTGATACCTCCAGTTCTTTTATTCTTCAGGATTTTTGTTTTTCCATGTGAAGTTGAGACCTGATTTTTCAAGTTCTGTAAAAAATTGTTTGGAATTTTGATGAAAATTGCAACCAATCTATAGGTTCCTTTTGGTAATACTCCCATTTTCACTATGTTAATCCTACTGATCCATGAGGAGGGGAGACCATTCCATCTTGTGAGGTCTCTTTTGATTTCTTTCTTCAAGGACTTGAAGTTCTTGTCATATAGATCTTTCACTTGCTTGGTTAGATTTATACCAAGATATTTAATGTTATTTGTGGCTATTATGAAAGGTGTTGTTTCCCTAGTTGTTTTCTCAGCCTGTTTATCATTTGTATAAAGGAGGGCTACTGATGTCTTTGAGTTAATTTTCTATCCAGCCACTTTCCTGAAGTTGTTTATCAGCTGTAGGCATTCTCTGGTAGAATTTTGGGGATCGCTTATGTATAATATCATATCCTCTGAGACGTGATATCTTGACTTTTTCCTTTCCAATATGTATCCCTTTGATCTCCTTTTGTTGTCATATCGCTCTAGCTAGAACTTCAAGTACTATATTGAATATATATGTTTGTGTGTGTGTGTGTGTCTGATATCCAAAATATGTAAAGAACTCAATAAATCAGACTCTAACAAACCAGATAACATAATTAAAAATGGGATACAGAGCTTTGTTCAACAGAGAAATCTTGAATGGGCAAGAAGCACATAATGAAATGTTTAACATCCTAAGTCATCATGGAAATGCAAATCAAAACAACCTTGATATTCTACCTTTCACCAATCAGATGGCTAAGATAAAAAATTCAAGTGACAGCACATTCTGGTGAGGATGTAGAGAAATTTGAACACTCCTCCATTGCTGGTAGGATTACAAACTTGTATAACCACTCTGCAAATCCATCTGGCAGTTTCTGGTACTGCTCTTGGGCGTATACCCAAAGGATGCTCCACCATACACAAGGACATATGTGCCATTATGTTTATAGCAGCTCTATTTGTAATAGCCAGAAACTATAAACAACTCAGGTGTCCCTCAACGAAAGAATGGATACAGAAAATGTGTCCATTTATAAAATGGAATACTATTCAGCTATTAAAAACAAAAACATCATGAATTTGGTAGGCAAAAATGAGTGGAACTAGAAAATGTCATCCTGAGTAAGGTAACCCAGACCCAAAAGGACATGCATGGTATGTACTTGCTGAGAAGTTGATGTTAGCCATAAAGTACAAGATACCCATGATATACCCACAGATTCAAAGAAGTTAAACAAGAAGGAAGACTCAAGCAAAAATGCTTTAATCTTACTTAAAAGGGAGAATAAAATATTTGTAGAAAGCAGAGGGAGGGTAGGGAAATGGGGAGAACAGATGTGGAGAAAGACAGGAGAGAGGACCATAGGGCCAGAATAATGAATAGAAATCTGAAGCTCCAAGGGGTTGTGGGCTAGGGGAGAATTTCTAGAAAGTTCCAGGGGTTTGGGATGGGGAGGCTTCCAGGAGTTGATGTGGGTTTTAACCAAGACAACCGTGGGGACATGGAACCTGAGGAGGCCCTCTCCTCTAGCCAGGTAGTATCCCCAGGAGAGGTATAAACACACCAACCCACCCACAACTTTTGACCCAGAATTTGTCCTGTCTAAAAGAAATGCAGGGACAAAGATGGAGCCAAGACTGAAGGAATGGCCAACCAATAACTGACCCAATTTGAGATCTATCCCATGAGTAAGCGCCAATCCTTGAAACTATTAATGATACTCTTGTTATGCTTGCAGACAGGAGCCTAGCATGAGTGTCCTCAGAGAGGCTCTCCCCAGTGACTGACTGAAACAGATGCAGATATCCATAGCCAAATATTGAACGAAGAATGGCAACTCTTATGGAAGAGTTGGGGGAAGGATTGAAGGTCCTGAAGATGTAAGGAATTCCACAAGAAGACCAAAAGAGTCAACTAACCTGGATCCTTGGGAACTCTCAAAGATTGTGCTACCAGCCAAAGAGCATACATTGTTTGGACCAAAGCCCCAGCACATATGTAGCAGACATGTACCTCAGTCTCCATGTGGGTCCCCTAACAACTGGAACAGGGGCTGTCCCTAAAACTGTAGCCTAACTGGAATTTGTTTGCCAACAGGGCTACCTTGTCTGGCCTCAGTGGGAGAGGATGTGCCTAATTCTGCAGATACTTGATGTGCCAAAGGATTGGGGTTGGGGGAGGCATTATGGAAGAGGGGGACTAGAAAGGGCAGCATTTAGGATGTAAATTAATTAATTAATTGATCAATTGATTGATTCATAAAAATTCAAGGCAGCCCAAGTGTTAAAATATATAATCACTGTATAGAAAAGAACTCTTACCTGACATGCTAGGTAGAGCTAAAAGTATTTTTTCTAGTATTAGTGTGCATACATATTTTCAACAGTTCAATATAATTCAACACTTTTTTGAATTAAATTAAAAGTTATCAGTGTTAAATAATTAATTATGAAAACCCATGTAGTGAAATGAAAAGAGTTGACTGTCCAGCTAAGAGTGGTTTTTACTTTCTTGATAGAGAGAAAATATGCAAGAGTCAGCCCCCAGTGGCTACACATGTATATTAGTCACAGCTAGAAGACACAGTGCTGGATATGTGGACTAAGACAACCTAATGTCATTCTATGCATTTTGAGAAAGAATGTGAATGGATCTCTCTTAAGTGTTGACTGCTGCAGAATATAAGTACAGGGCATTTTCTGTCTGTAGTAGAAAGGTGTGAATATGGATTGGTCAAAATCCAAAATTAGACAGAGGGAAAGAGGAGAAACAGGGATAGAGGGAGAGAGTAAAGAAGGAGGGGAGGGAGAGAGAAAAGGAAAGAGGGGGTAAAGGAGAAGGCAGAGGGAAAAAAGAGCAGAGAAGAATAGATGGAATGTTTGGTATTTACAGGTAATCTGCTCAATATTTTATATGGTATTCACACCCTAGTGCCTAAAATTTCCCAAGGCCCTGTTATTCTGTGTCTCTGCTATATGAGAAAAACATAATTATGCTGTCAGCTTTCTATCAATATGAGAAACACATTTACAAAAATCAATTTAACATGGGGTTATGGGGGTTCACGTTGCTTGGGGACTGTAGTGAGACCGGTATCATGAAGGCATTGCATGGTGCAGCAAATGTACTCAGCTCATGTACAGAAAGCAGTGAAGCCAGAGGAAGACCTTCCATTCCCGAAGACCCACAGGTCTCCATCATGGCTTCCTTTTTAATGGCTCCACTGTTCTCCAGTGCCACCCAGGGGCCACAATTTAACACATAGATCTTTGTGGGGAACATGAAGCATTTGGATATAGTAATGCATGTTTTGTTGGTAAATTCCTTTTTTACATTTTGCCTGGGCTTCTTTCACCTACATCCTGTCTTAGTATAGACAGGACATGTTGTCTGGTGAAAATCTCCTATGGCCTCCTGGTGGCTGATGGTTTTGAAACAGGGTATCACCCATGCTGGCTTCCGGAGATCCAGGGGACCAGATAGATACTAATGATAGTCTTTGTGTTTTGTTTTGTTTCAACCATAAAATGGAGGTCTCACTATGTGGTGTTAGGAAGAAATGATATATTCCATACAAAATAATGAGCAGAGCACCCAGCATATAACTGCTCACTAATGTTAGCAGTTGTGTTAGTGTAAATGAAGCCTATAAATAGGAAACAACTGTGCTTTCCCACCTAGGCAATGGATGACGAAAGCTTTTAAGATGTAAATAACTCGAGGCTATCCTTCAGAAGATTCTTGAACTAGACAAGGGCAAATCAGGATTGAATTTCTGCTTGTGACATAATGTGACAGTCTCACAGTCTCTTATTACCCTTGGGAAAAAAATGTAGCAATAAACAAATTTTTGCTATGCAGCAGCCTGCTATACTATGCCTTACTTCATTTCGGAATCCAGTAGACCCTCTCCAGGGGATTTAATTACTTAATATCTCCAAAGAAACTAATTATAACACAAGGTTCCCCTCAAGTTGCATTTATGTGGAACAAAACAGCTATAAAAATCTTCCTTGCTCACTGCTCCTGTTTATTTGTCACAGTTTGAAGTAAAGGAAGCTGACTGTAGGAAGACTTTAAGGTCAGTCAAATTTGTTTCTGGCACTTCTCGCTTCCTTTCCCTTCTCTTCGCTTGACCTTAGCCAAAAGACTGAAGAGCGGTTCTTCTCATTTCTGAAACCCATCTCTGCTCTTCTATTCTCCAAAGGTCCTGCCCATCCTCAGATTTAATCTAACTCATAAGGCAATGCAATTGTTGAGAGTGGCTTTAGAATTAGATATAACCTGTCTTAGTTAGGGTTTTACTGCTATGAATAGACACTATGAGCAAGGCAACTCTTACAAGGACAACATTTAATTGGGGCTGACTTACAGGTTCAGAGGTCCAGTCCATTACCATCAAGGCAGGAGCATGGCAGCATCCAGGCAGGCATAGTATAGGAGGAGCTGAGAGTTCTACATCTTCATCTGAAGCTACTAGCAGAATACTAGCAGCTAGAATGGTCTTAAAGCCCACACCCACAGTGACACACCTACTCCAACAAGGCCACACCTTCTAATAGTGCCACTCCCTGGGCTGCCCTTATAAAAACCAACACATTCCACTTCCTGGCCCCCATAGGCTTGTTCAACATTTGTGTCTATGGGGGCCAAATCTAAATATAGCATAATGCCAAAACATTTAGTCCAACTTCCAAACTCCCTATCGTCTATAGCAGTCTCAACAATGTTAAAAGTCCGAAGTTCAAAATCTCTTCTGAGATTCAGCCAATCACTTAACTGTAATTCCCAAAGCAAGTCAGGAAACTAGCCAGGCAAACTCCAAACCCTGCATCTTCATGTCTAATGTCAGAGGGGTCTTGGGGTCTCCAAGGCAATTTCAATGTTATGGCTTCTTGTTTCAATGTCTGGGATCCACACACAATCTTCTAGGCTCTTCTGAAGGGCTGGCATCACTTCTCCAGCTCTGCCCCCTGAAGCACTCTAAGCTCAGGTTGACCTATTTCACTGCTGCTGCTGTTCTTAGTGATCATCCCACGGTACTGGCATCTTCAATACACTAGGGCCTTCTGCTGCAACTGGGTTTCACCAATAGCCTATCAAGGCTCTCTTCATGATGCCAAGCCTCAACATCTTTGCATGGCATCTTCAGTACAGGCCATCAACTGCAACTAAGGCTGCACCTTTCCCAACATACTTCCATGGCCTCTCACAGTGTCAAGACTCAGCAGCTTTTCATGACCCCTTCATGCTTTCAAAACCAGTACCACCTGGGTGACTGTTACACATTACCAAGTACAGTTGCAGCACAAGGTATAACCTCGGCTATCTCTGGAACACGGCTTCTTTGTGCTCTCAGAAAACATTTCCCAGAAGATTTCACCTCAGTGATTCTGGTCTCTTCTTAATTTCTTAAGAAATTAAGCAACTTAATTTCCTCTTAAATAACCACTAATTTCTTAGCTCCAGCTAACCAGCATCAATTGTTGCAGTAGTCCCTTCCATTCTGGACTTTAAAGCCAGTGCCATGTGGCCAAAGGTGCTTGCTGGGGCTGGAGCATGGCCCCCTTGTTCTATTACATTATCACCATCTTTCTGTGGTCCAACTCCTTCACTTCCTAAGCTTGGCTGTCCTGGAACTTGCTCTGTAGACTTTGAATTCAGAGATCTGCATGCCTGTCTCCTAGACACTGGGATTAAAGTTGTGGTTCACCAAGCCTGGATTTACATTTTTCTTCACCCAAAACTTACTCTGTTCTAGTCTGGCCTTGAACTCAAGAGATCTGCTTGTCTTTGCCTCCTGGGAATAAAATCTTGTACTATCATGCCTGGACCTAAATTTAGCTGGGTGGGATCTTGCCCCAAGGCCTCTACTCCTTAATTCAATTTAATATTCTTGAACACAGGACTCATCTCTATTTCACTTCCTGGTACTCCTTTAATACTGGAACCATATATTTTATATTTTTCCTTTCTCAGCTTGCTATGCTTATTTAAAACACTCTTCAAGAGACTTAACCAGAGAACAAAGTCTCTATTGGGTTTTTGTGAGACTTCCTTTGTCAATGCAATTAATATAAATCTCTTTACCTTAACCTTGGGTAGACTCTTCAGACAAGAGCAAAAAGCAGCCACATTCTTCACCAAAATACAACAGAAACAGTCTCTAGGCGGCATACTGAAATTCTTTTCCACTGAAACCTCTTAGGCCAGGTCTGTACAGTTCAAATCACTCTCAGTCACAAAGTTTTTCATCTTCCTACTAGGATAGCCCATTAGACCCCACTTAAAGCATTCCACTGCTTTCTAAATCCAAAGTACCCAATCCACATTCTTCCAAACAAAAGCATGGTCAGTCCTAACATAGCAATACCTAGTCCTTGGTACCAACTTCTGTCTTACCTAGGGTTTTACTGCTATGAACAGAGACCATGGACACATTTAATTGGGACTGGCTTACAGGTTCAGAGGTTCATGTTATCATCATGTTGGGAACATGGCAGCCTCCAGGAAGGCATAGTGCAGGAAGAGCTGAGAGTTCTACATCTCATCTGAGGCTGCTAGCAGAATACTGGCTTCCAGGAAGGTAGAATGAGGGTTTAAAACCCACACCCACAATGACGCATCTACTCCAATAGGGCTACACCTTCTAATAGTACTACTCTCTGAGCCCTGCATATATAAATCATCACATACTGGAATCTCAATTCCAGCTCCCAACAAGTGATAATGCTTACCTCTCTTGTGATAACAAATTGCACAAAACCTGAGAGTTACAGATCATTCTTATGGAGACTAGTTTGTAATATTAGAAAGGTGAATGTAATGGTTCTTGAAATGTGTGCCAACACTGGAAAACACACAGGAGAGAAAGGTAATTTACTGAGCCATGTACAAGTGATCATGGTTCAGGAGCATGGATTCAGGTTGCCCTGAATAACATGTTCCAATGTAGAAATGGTTATGTGAACTAATCATAAGTCAAGATAAGAAGTTGGGAATATCTGTCAGGCAGTGTATAGTAAAATGGGGAAACTCCACTATAGTCATTAGATGTTACCTGACAACTTCCTCAATCATTGTGTTAGAGAAGCTAGTGGTCTGTGGGGCAGTGGATCATGACAGGAAATGTGGTAAGGTTGGGTGGATTCAGAAACCCCAGTACTCCATGAACTGAGTGTGGTAGGTGGTTCACTTACTCCTGACTGGGCCCCTGTCATGTGACCACAGTACCCCATGGAGAGGACCCAGACAATCAGTCACATAAGGGCAGTGCCCAGAAGCCCCTCCATATGCAGATGAAGTATCCCTAACATCACAGAGCAAGGCAACAGGAAGCATTCACTTTAGACCCCAACCCACCAAAATGTATATAAGGTCCTGTCCACAAGGAAGAAAGGTGTAAGAGTTACTTCATCAAAGATCATCTTTCCCGAAGCTTTTGCTGCTAGGAGCTGCTTGAGTCTACCTACTAACTTCCTGACCTTAACTCCAAATGATCTTTGCCTTATTTGTTTGGGCCCTGTCTTAGTGGTCTACTTCTATGAAGAGACACCATAACTAAGGCAACTTGTAGTGGAAGCATTTAATTGGGGGCTGGCTTACAGTTTCAGAAGAGTAATTAGTCCCTGTTCATAATGGTTCAGAGCATGGAGGCCGGCAGGCAGACATGGTGCTGGAGCAGTAGCTAGAATTTACATCCTGAGCTACAGACAGCAAAAGGCAGAGAGAGAGAGAGAGAGAGAGACAGAGAGAGAGACAGAGAGACAGAGAGACAGAGAGAGAGAGACAGACAGAGAGAGACAGACAGAGACAGAGACAGACAGAGAGGGACACACACACACACACACACACACACACAGAGACAGACAGACAGACAGACAGACACAGAGAAAGAGAGAGAGAGGCACAGAAAGACAGAGAGAAACAGAAAAAGAGAGAAACAGGGAGAGAGGGAAACAGGGAGAGAGGGAAACAGGGAGAGAGAAAAACACTGAGAGAGAAACACACACAGAGAGAAACGGGGGCGGGGGGAGGCAGCTGGGCATGGTGTGGTCTAGTTAAACGTCAAAGCCCACCCTCAGCGACACACCTCCTTCACCAAGGCCACACCATCCATATATATATGAATCATTCCCAAACAGTTTCACTCCCTGGTGGCTAAGCATTCTAGTATATGAGCCTATGGGGTCCATTTTCATTCAAACCACTGCAAACCTTCAACCTCTTAGCCTTATTGTTTAACTGTAGAAGGTCCTGACCTCCTTTGAGGGTTTGGAATATGGGGCTGTTCTGCTTGCAACAATGGTTGAGATGCAAATGACTGTCCTTGTATCCAGTAGTTCCACACAAGGAAGACACGCCCTGCTTCAGGCAGGCAATATCATTCATGTCCCTGCTGAGGACTACGGTAAAAGGGAGGTTTCCTATCACTGTTCACTCCTGATGGTTGGGGCACATTCTCAGGAGTGTTTGGGAGCAGAGAATGCGTGGGTTTGCTGTGCTTTTGGAGGCTTGTTTAGCGCCTGCGTACAAGTGTCTCCAGGTGGCCCAGTGTCAGTAGCTTCCACCGGCATGGGAGGGCATCCGGCTGTATCATCATGTTTTGGGGTGCAAATGCTGCCCCATCACAGAGTGAACATAAACACTTGAAAGACAGGAGATACCGCTGATAAACCCCGAGCTACAGAGATTTTCCTTTCCATATACCCAGGGAACTCTGGGAAGTAATGGGAGCTGTAGCATGCCAGCAAGGGAAACAAGATTCCTTCAGGAAGCTTCTACATAAGCCTTTCTGGCCAATTGTCTACGAAGAAACCACTGCAAAGACACCCGAGTCTTCAGCACATTGTTAAATTGTGACTTCTTTTGACATCTGAGGCAAGTACTCGCTCAGTTTCACATCGATAATTTTGTACTTGTTTTCTTGGAAGTTTCTCCCTACTGTATCAGCTTAACTATTTAAGGTCCAAGTCATCTTTTCCTCCAACTGAATCCTCTTGGCTTTGTAGAAATAAGTTTGGAAGGCTTAGTGGACTTTCACATAAATATAGACCGAGAGCCCATGATTGCAGTTTGGTACAGGAATTGCGTGAGGATTGTGTCCCACTTCTCTCTGGCCAAAGCTGTCCTGGTGGTAATCCGCATGTGCAGACTGTGGCTTCCAAGAGTTCTCAGACTGAACCTACCCAGATCTGGTCAAAACTTATAGGGGCTGGCCAGAAAACAGTATTCATTTCTGCTTTTCCTAAGAATAATTTAATTGAACTAATTTCAAACCTGCAGAAACATTGCTATAGCAGAACCATTCTCAGGCTCCTCAGCCGGTGCTGTGCCTCTTTGAGAGCCCCAAAAGACCACCAAGGAGCCGATTCCAATGCAAACGCAGTACTCAAGCTTGAGCTTGGGCTCACCACCCACCCCACACAGCAGGATGGACAGGCGAAGCCCCGAGTCCAGTTTCAAGCAAGCATTTATAGAGGTAAGCAATCAAACAAGGTGGTTTCTAGCCTGGCACACATCTGATTGAGGGGGGCGGGGGTTATTATGGAGTTTTGTTGCCCTTTAAAATAATTGGCTGGTTCTGGGAGCCAAACCATAATCTTAACTTCTGCTTTCCTCCTGATTGGTGGTGGCTGGAAATGAAATGCCCGGGGCTGGTTTGTAACCTGGAGGTACAGGTTTGTTGGGGAATAACTTGAGTTTAACCTTAGGTCAGGTTCTCTAAGATGGAACCAAAGATCTGGTCTCTCACTTGTGATAGTGGCTTGGGTTTGCTCCCAAATATGTGTTCTCTCCCTGCCTGCTCTCAGTCTCTGTTCCTACTTTCTTTTCTCTTTCTGGTCCAGACTGTGACTTATTTTTAAGTCTTCCCGATAGGGAAGAATTCCTTGAGTTTCTCTAGGTTCCACATTAGGGGTGGTTTAAATGAGATTGCTCTTTATAGGCTCCTGTATTTGCACGTTTATGTCCCAGCCTGTGAACTGTTTGAGAAAGTTTGGGGTGTGGCCTTGTGTCACTGGGGGTGGACTTGGAGATTTCAAAAGCCCTACAGTAGGCCCAGTGTTTCTCTCTGCCTGTTGCCTTAAGATTGGGGATAAAGCTGTCAGCTACTGCTCTAGCACCATGCCTGTCTGCTTTCCACTGTGATAATGAAGAAGCTCCACTTAAATGGCTTTAAAAAAGAAGAGTAGCGTTGGTTATGGTGTCTCTTCACAGCAATAGAACATAACTAAGACAGAGGACCTTGAACGTTTTAAAGGACTCAGCCCTTTGAGTTTGCTTCCTATTCCTGTATTATCAGCCACAGGCCACTCATTCTTGGGCAAAACAATGCTCTTCTCAGGATAACCCACCAGGGAACATTTTCTTGCCCTGTCCAACTACTGGTGATCTCAAGCCCTTATCTCAAGTCCATGTTGGTATTCACACAGAAGACCATTTTGGATTTCACCAGTTTTCTTTGAATCTAACTAGAACTGGGCCGAAATATTCCCGGGGAGACAGAGCGTCGACCCAGTGGCAATATCCTAGGCTTTTTATAGAGAATTGAAGCTCAGGAGATGGGGGAGGAAAGAAATGCCAAAAATCCCCACCAGCTCAAAGTCACAGGATTGTCCTCATATAGTGTTTATGGTCAGCTAGAGGGACAAGCTATTAAAACCTGAGGAGGTCAGGGTCCTGATTGTTGCAGGATATTCTTTGTCCTTTTAAAATGTTTGAATAAATAAAAATAAACATCTGGATAGGCTTTATTCTTCCGGGGAAGTCTATCTGTCAGGACACAATGACTAAGATCAGTATACAATAAACTAGGACAAACATCACATTAAAAAGCTCGTTTTTGTTTACTCATGTTGTGTCATTCGAGGGCCGGTGAATAAATGACCAGATGCCATGGAATTTTTAATTTTCTTATCTGCCTTAAGACGCCATCTCTCACTACTGGTGACTCAAGCGGTCATATTCCAGTCATGTTGGTATTTACCAAGTTATTTCACCAGTTTTCCTTTGAACTTAACTAGAATTGTGTGGGAAATATTTCCAGATCACACCAATATCCTAGGCTTCTTGTAGAGAATTGAAGTACTAGGGCAGAGGGATACCCAGGGTATCCCCACCAGCTCAGAGGATAAGGGGAGGGGAAGAGGGGAAGGATGGTGGGAGGGGGAAGTGATTGGGATATAAAATGAATAAATAAAAAATAAAGTTAAATTGAAATATATTCTTTACTTCTGTCAGTGCTGTCATAAGATCAGGGGGTAAATCTCTCAGCTTTCATTAAAAGAGAATTTTATTAACATCGTGTTTATAAAATGACATGGGGAGGAGGAATATGTTTGGTGGATGTGTGATAAGGTGTGGAGAAAGGGGGAGCCTCCATGGGTCCATGCTGAGGCATCCCTTCCCCTTGAAGGACCAGCCACAGGACATAGTACAGAGTTTACTTAGGGCATGAGGAGGGGAGCTTAGAGGGTAAAGAAGGAGAGAAAAGCAGAGAGAGAGAGAGAGGGGAGCAGCCCCTTTTATAGTGAGTCAGGCACACCTGGCTGTTGCCTGGTAACTATGGAGCAGAGCTTAGACAAAATGCTAACAAACATAGTTATAGGTTCTTATAATATTTAAAGGTCTGTAATTTGTTTCTTAATTCATATCATAATCCGTTTTTCTCCAATTTGAAAAGTGGGGGGTCTCTTCATCATTTCCTCTCATTCATCAGAAAGAGACTCCAACTTTATCACTTCTTCCGATCATACACCTACATTGTCTTATTTCTTGGGGGCAAAGAAACTCTGGGATCATCTTATACTTTCTTTTCCTTAACCCAGGAATGAGCCACTTCCCCAGGGAAGCATTTACAATACCCCGGACTCTCACCAAGTGGCATTTATGAACAAGAACTTCACAGGAGAACACAGTTAAGTTGCCGGATTTAAGTATGTTGTTTAAAAATATAAATAAAAAATAAAAATGCTCTCTTTTATCCCCACTAGGATTGGCACCGCAGTGCAGTGCCCCAAGATATCTGCGCGGAAACACATCCCAACTCTGCAGCGGCGGCCCAGTGACTCCAGCCGCCGCAACCTTTCCTACACTCAATCTGTCACATAAAAGAACACACAACACAATAACCTTTGACCCAACTGATAAGATATAATTGTCCATCTAAACATTCAAAGCCCAATACCATCCATCCCTTAAGAACATTAATAACAACCTGTAAATGCACAGAGTGGGACTTTTTTTGGGGGGGGGGTGAGGACCAAACCCAGGGCCTTGCGCTTGCTAGGCAAGTGCTCTACCACTGAGCTAAATCCCCAACCCCCAGAGTGGGATCTTAACGTCACCTTCCATGTTGTCTACCGGCTACTCTCTTCTCCTCTCCTCTTCCGTTCTTGTCTCCTCCTCTTCTTTCAAAACTTTTCCCTGCCCATCCTTCCTTCTCATCCAATGACAGGCCTCATTCTATCTTGTACTTGCTTTACCTGTAACATCATCCCACATTGACATCATCCCACAAAGCAGTAACATATTAACAAAAATTAAAAAATGTAAATGCATGACGGATAAAGCAGAATAATATTTCCATCGTCTGGATTGTCTGAATGCAGTACAAGTGTCTCCCAAGGGTTCACTAATTGGTCTGTGGTGTGGTAACATTGGAAAGTGATATAGAGTCTTTAAGAGATGGGGCTCAATGAGAAGTCCTTGGATGATTGAAGATGCTGGTACTGTGCTCTCAACATATCATTGTGGTTCTCATGGAATCCTTTGGCAGTCCAGAGAAAGTTGGTTGAAAAGGAACAAGTCCAACCCCACCTATCTCTAGCTTCCTGTTTGAGAAACTATACCTCCCTCCCCTTTGTGTCTCCACCACTGTGATGTCATCTGCTGCAAAGTATGCCTGAGAGACAAGCTACTGCTGGTGCCTTGCTCATGAATTTCCAAAACGATGAGCCCCACAAGCTTTTTTATAAAGTGATTCTGCTTTGTGTATTTCATTATAGTAATCAATAAATAAACTAGTGTATGATCCCTCTTCCTTTTTGAATTAGGCCATTGGCTGACAAGTGTGCACTTTTTTTAGTATTTTATTTATACTTTAATTTCTTTCAGCACTAACAAGCATCAGGTTATTAAGCTACTTGATAATATTTTCAGTCAACCTTTTGTTATATACTCATTAAAGTCTCCTACCCAGCTAAAGTGTACCCTCAGCTGGTGACCTATAAAGACCCACATAGAAACGCCACATTACTCAAGGACTGTGAGTAACCCTTGACCTAGTTCATAAGACCTAGGCTTTCATCTTATATTTTCATTCTCTCTCTCTCTCTCTCTCTCTCTCTCTCTCTCTCTCTCTCTCTCTCTCTCTCTCTCTCTCTCTTTCCCCATGTGTTCCTGACCAGCTTCCCCCTCCCACTTTGAATCTTAGCTACACTCTCCAAATCTTATTTTGGACTTAACTCTCTGTACTACTGTGGTGACTAGCCTCCACTCTGCCCCTCTTCCAGCCCCACAGTGAGGGATCCAACATAGTTAATAGAGCTGTTTCAGAAGGCGGTGCCTGCCCTGAGCTCTCTGCTTCCCATGCCTGCCAGCCCAAACCCAGCCCATGGTCCTTTGTGGGCCCAAAAGCTAGATCCACACTCTCCCTCCCACACGGCCCAGCACCCTGCTGTAGCTGTGGCTAGAAACAGAGCATGGCTACGGGTGCTGCCTCTCATTCTCTCTGGCCCTGAGGATACTGAGGCTTGAAATATCAAGCCTCTGTGCTTCTTCCCTTTGTGCTCTAATTCTAGGACATACCAATCAAGAAAAACCAAATGGGGAAAGCAAGGGACCCTGTCTGCTAGAACACACAGACAAAGTAGGCCCCTCCCCACTGCACCTACGCCCACCAAAGACACTGGATAAGATCTTGCTGCTAAAGATTCAAAAGAAAAACATACCTGAAACCCTTAACCCAAAAGTTTTCAGATTTTGTTTAAATGCTTGTTCTCCCTAACAGGAACACCTAAAACAATATTCATGCTTTTCAACCCCCAATTTTTTCATGCTTCCTTATTTAAATGTTTATTTTTCTCCCTAGCACTCATGACTTACGTCCAAAAAATTTTCAATTTGTTTAAGATTTCTTTTAAGGTTCAAAATTATACTTAATCTACTCCCACAGGTCAAGCCAACTATACTGATAGCCATTATTTAGTCCTTAATTAGCAACCAGTTTGTTTTACAGACAAGCTGTTACTGCTTATCCCAGATACATAATTAATAGGATATTTTCTTCGTCAGCCATCCAAAGCAGACTTAAAGGAAACCTTCCAGGACTAAATTCCTCTAACACCCTTGCTTTCCTAGGATCCTAACAACAGACCATGATGTGCTCCCAGGCAAACCATAACAGGCTTACTTCAGGATACCCACCCTGTGCAGATATCCCCCTGCTGGGGTTCTGCTCCCCTGTTGTGAGTACTCTACAGGTTTATTTTCACAAAAGAAAAGGACAGTGCTGCTTCCACAGATCCAGAGTAGACTGAAGGTCATCTCCTTAGACCTTTCTGGGAAAATGAAGCTGCCTTCTTCCACCCAGTGCATTTTACTGAAGACTCCCAAGACAAACATTCTGAGATCCACAAATCACAGCTGAGACCCACAAAGGACAGATTTGGGACCTTCCAGCTACAGATAAACTCTCTGGCCAAAGTCAAATGGCTGCTGAACTTGTGGAAAGTTACATGATGTCTATCTAGATTAATCAAATGTTGTTTAAGACTGATATTAATACCCTTACAAACTATACAATCCACAAAACAATTAATTGGTTCAATAATCCCTTGTCTTCCCAACCCCAACCTCCAGCCCACCCCTCTTTACCCCTCTGGTTTAGTTGTGCTACCACTCCAGCCTGTGTGGTGTTTTATTTTGATACTTCTACCCCACACAAAAATTTTGATACAAATGTTGCAGTCACTCCAGTGACGCCTCTCCTTAAAATAAAAAGTAAAGGGGAAGATGTCAGGCAGTAAGAGGTAGCCTGGTCCTTGGCTGAGCTAAAAGCTTTGAAGCCCTGGAGACCTTGAAGGGACAGTAGGAGTTTTTGCCTGCTCCTGGCATCAGACCCGTGTCACTAGCCACAGCACCCCATAGATTTCTGGCCACCAGTCATGTAAGGGCAATGTCCCAAGTCCCTCCACATGAGGCATCCCTACCATCTCAGACCAGGACAATTGAAAAAGAGATGTGATCTGTGATCACGTGGGGTCAAGACAAGATTGCCATTCCAACACATTTCCTCCTTCAAAAGGTATTTAATCTTAGGCCCACCCTGAAAAGTGGGGTCTGATTTTAAACATCCACTTTCTGCCATGACAATAAATGCCTTAAAACCATGGACTATCTCTTTTCATCTGGATTCACTGTGGGGAACCATGGAGAAGGCTTTTACCAACAGAGTCACTGTCTAATCTCCCTTAGGAGGCCTCTCTGCACTCCCAGCAACAATCTCACCAAGTCTGTCTCCACTTTCAAGCCAAGGACTATTCCCACAGGACCAACTGGAGCCCCCTCTCCCCTGCCTGCCCAGGACTAGATCCAGTCTGTGGGCCCCAACTCTGTTCTTAGCTCTTCCTCAGCTCTTAGCGGTGCCTAGATGTCAGAGAGCCTCAGAACCAGATGACCTCCACCTCTTGCAGGCCTGCAGATCCCCAAACCAGATCCAGCTTTCCAGATCCTCAGACTGCACTTTCCCACCCTGAGCAGTGCCTCAGAGCAAATCTACCACCCAGCACCCATCCAGTGTGGCATGGGACAAGCATAGTCAAACTTCCTGGGTCCTGCCTTCCCAAGCAGTCATGCCCTGTGGTGGAAGGAACGTGAGACCCATGACTGTACAACAAAAGTTAAAGATTTAAAATGTTTGACAGATAAAACAGAATAATATTTCCATCATCTGGACTGTCTGAATGCAGTACAAGTGTCTCCCAAGGGTTCACTAATTGGTCTGTGCCATGGTAACATTGGAAGGTGATATAGAGTCTTTAAGAGATGGGGTTCAATGAGAGGTCCTTGGATGACTGAAGATGAGGACTGGTACTGTCCTCTCAACATATCACTGTGGTTCTCATGGAATCCTTTGGCAGTCCAGAGGAAGTTGGTTGAAAAGGAACAAGTCCAACCTCACCTAAAGCTTCCTGTTTGAGAAACTATTCCTCCTCCTCCCCTTTGTGTCTCCACCACTGTGATGTCATCTGCTGCAAAGTATGCCTGAGAGACAAGCTACTGCTGGTGCCTTGCTCATGAATTTCCAAAATGATGAAGCCCCACAAGCTTCTTTATAAAGTGATTCTGCTTTTTGTATTTCATTATAGTGACCAATAAATAAACTAGTGCATGATCCCTCTTCCTTTTTGAAATAGGCCATTGGCTGACAAGTGTGCACATTTCTTACCATTTTATTTGCACTTGAAGTTCTTTTAGCATTAGCCAGCATTTGGTTACTAAATTAACCTGATAATATTTTCACTGTTTGTTGTATGCTCATTAAAGTCTCCTAAATTGAGTAGGATGAACAGCATAATCCAGTTTACTGGTTGAGCACAAAGAAGATTCTGGAGAAGACTTTTGTACCTCTTAACAGCACTCTTAAAGTAGGGATGTTGGCCAAGGAAAGGGATCTACAGATTAAACGTTCTTATGCTGTGTTCTTAGATGGTCTCTGTTTCTTGCTGAGTTTCCTAGCAAGCATAATTAACTCACAACCTGTGAAAACCAGTAGGGAGGGTGGAGGGGGTGATGAAGGCACCATTACTTCCTGTGAGTTTTGCTTTCCTGAAAAGAATTCAGGTTCTCTAAAGTTCTGTGCTATTTTTAAGTGTTCTCATTGTAATGCGAAGCAGGTCCCAATCATACAATGGTTGAGTTGGTATGGTAATTGCATTACAGGAACTAGCCAAGGTGCTAAGCCCACAAAACTGACCTAAGACCCACTGTTCTCTGCCTTTAACAGTGACAGATTTTAAAGAGACAACACCCTGTGGCACATTTTTTTCCCTTCAGGTACAAATAAATGAAAACTTAGTTTATAGGTCCTGTGGTAGGTGTGGCTAATTTTATATCTTTGATAAAATGAGGACCATTGTTACCTGAAGAAAGCTAGGCCGATGCAAGTTAGGTAGAAATTGTATAAAGGACAAATGGAAAGAAATTGGCACTTTTGGTTTTCTTCTTTTATTGATTATTTTATTTATTTACATTTTGAATATTGTCCCCTTTCCCGGTGGTCTTCCCTCCACAGAACCCCCATCCTATTCCCTTTCTCTTTGCCTCTAAGAGGGTGCTTCTCTACCTACCCACCCACTCCTACCTTATGCCTTTAGCATTCCCCTTTGCTGGGACAATAAGCCTCCACAGGACAAAGCAGCCCCCCTCCCATTGATGCCAGGTAAGGAAATCCTCTGCTACATATGTTGCAGGAGCCGTGGACCCACCCATATATTCTCTTTAGTTGGTGGTCTAGTTCCTGGGAGCTCTGGGAGGCATGGGGGGGTGTTCTGGTTAGTTGATATTGTTCTTCTATGGGATTTTGGCTCTTTTATTCCTTTCTCTAATCTCTTCCATTTGGGATCCCCCTTAGTCAATGGTTGGCTTTGGGGTATCTGCCTTTTTTTGTTCCTTTTTTAGAACTAGGATTTTAACAGAGTCTTCCATTGGGATCCTAGATCATCTGTAGCCACCCCTCCTTAGTCCAATGGTTGTAGCACCATTTGAATTGACCAATCATCTGCTGTGAGAATGCATAAACCCCTTTTTAGCCTGATACTGTCGCCGGGATCCAGAGACTGGGATCTCGTTAATAAAACACCTGTGCTTTTTACATCAGCCATACCAGGGCACCCCATCAATTGGGCCGAGAGACAAACAGATTCTCAACAGGCAGCCATACCAGGCTTCTATCTGAAACAACTTCTTGGCATCTGCAATAATGTTGGTGTTTGGTGTTTGCAGACAGGATGGATCCTCAGGGCAATCTCTAGATGGCCTTTCCTCCAGTCTCTGTTCTATATTTGTCCCTGTATTTGTTTCCTTTAGACATGAAAAATTCTGGGTTAAAATTTTTGAGATGGGTGGGCGGTCCCATCCCTCAACTGGGGGTCATGTTTATCTACTGGAGGTGGTCTCTTCATATTCTGTTTTCCCACTGTTGGGTATTCTGGCTAATGTCATCCCTATTTCTTTCTGGGAACCTCTTAAATCCCTGACATCTGGGGCTTTCTAGTGGTTCTCTCTGTTCGCCCCCCAACCCCTTGCTGCTAAATATGTCTATTAATTCTCCTGGCCCTCTGGACTTCTCTCCTGTTTCTTCCCATACCTGACCCTGCCCTCCTTCCCACCCTCCCCTCTCATCCAGATTCCTTCCTCTTCTAAGTGGGATTGAAGCATTCACACTTTGGCATTCCTTACTGCTAAGCTTCATATGGTCTGTGAGTTGTATTGTAGGTATTCTGAGCTTTTGGGCTAATATCCATGTATCAATGAGTACATACTATATATGTCTTTTTGGGTTTGGTTTACCTCAATCAGGATGATATTTTCTCCTTCCATCCATTTGCCTGCAAAATTCATGAAGTTATAAGTTTTAATAGCTGAGTAGTTTCCCATTTTGTAAATGTTTCACATTTTCTATATCCATTCTTCCATTGAGGAACATCTGGGTTGTTTCCAGATTCTGGCTACTATAAACAAGGCTGCTATGAACATAGTAGAACATGTGTCCTTGTTATATGTTGGAGCATCTTTTAGGTATATGCCCAGTAGTAGTATAACTGGGTCTTCAGGTAGAACTATTTCCAACTTTCTGAGAAACGGCCAGACTGATTTCTAGAGTGGTTGTATCAGTTCACAATCCCACCAGCAATGGTGGAGTGTTCTTCTTTCTCCACATCCTCGCCAGCATCTGCTGTTGCCTGACACTTTTGGTTTTCTAAGGAATGAACAAAGTTATATTGATGTTACAGAAAAAATTAAACTTAAATTTGAACAAGTTAATTAATTGATTCATTTTGTTGTTATCTTTGAGACAGGATCTTACTATGTAATCTTTACTGGCCTGGAACTTGCTGTGTAGACCAGGCTGGACTCAGACTCACAGAGATCTGCCTATTTATATCTCTTAAGTAATGGAATTATGTATGTGTGCCACTATGCCTCCCTGACATTTTCACTTTTAAAAATATATTCTTGTCTAGAATATTGGAGATGAATGTCAGAATTTCTAGATTTATGATAATTATATGTAAAGATACAATTATAATTGTCCTATGAATTTCTAGTCCTAAGGGAAATTACAAACTTTGAGAAGACAAAAGAAAGTATTCATAGGATCAAGTTCAGCTAAATGAAAACTCCATGTTCAGGTTATGAGTCTAAATAGAAGGATGTATAAAAAACTTTTTTTTTCGGAGCTGGGGACTGAACCCAGGGCCTTGTGCTTGCTAGGCAAGTGCTCTACCACTGAGCTAAATCCCCAACCCCTCCTTTGTATTTCTAAATGTAGCATTTGACCAGGGTGTTGAAACTGCAAAGGTGAGGAAGTAGGGCATAACTTTCTTGTGCTATCAATACTAATAAACAAGTGGACTTGCCAATAGTTATAGTTCATTAAACATAGTCCACTTGGGATAATTTTATTTATTTTTGTTTTTTAATTGATTGTTTGGGAATCTCACATCATAAACCCCAAACATATTTCCCCCCTTCCTCATGACCCCCTCCCTCCAACAAAAAGGAGGGGAGAAAAGAAAAAAAAACTAGAACAAGTCCATTTTATTTTATCCATAGTCCCTGGTGCATGTTCAAATAGTGAGTGTCCAGACCCACAAGGGACATTTAGTGTTTCTCTGCCTGCATCCACTCCAGGAGCCATAAACTGAGAAGAGGCTTTGGTAGCCAGAGAGGGGCAGGGCCAGCTTTCCTGATTCATACACTACTTGTACCATCATGCCATGTGCCAGTGAGAAGCAGGAGCAGCTCTCCTGCCAGGCGCAGGGCCATCTCTTTTGCACCTACTGATAGCAATATGGCTGCAGGCAGCAGTTCACATCAGGGACATCCTCATGGGCTGAGGTGATTACATAGGCCTCAACACGGCCTCAAGTGACTACATATGCTAGTTACATCAGCGTGCCTCCAGTCCCCATTTGAAGGAAACAAAGCCAGAGGACATCACCAAGGCATCCACGGACCTTAGGCTTCATTTAAGCGTGGGACGGCAGCATGGATCACAGACACCAACTTTGCCTCTGCTGGTATCTGAGACCATGTTGGTCCTTCAAGGAGGTTCAATCCAGAAAGTGAATCTTTCCTCGTCTAGGGCTTCTGTAGTTACCCAGAGACAGGGGACTTGTGTGGCCGGGTGGCAGCTTTGGGGGCTGAGTCTACCTCTGCATAAGCTCCAGACTGTTCTACACATCCCACTGACCCTATTGAGCAATGACACCGTGTCTATCTCAGCCCTCTCATCTGTCACCCTCATTACATTTCTAGTTGCTCCTCTCTTTATACCTCATGTACAACTCTACTTTTCTTTTTCCTGACTTTCTACACATACCTGGTCACTACAGTGGCACCCATCACCCTCTGTAAGGTGGAGGTGGTGTTGGGTGGGATCATTTTAATAGAAAAAAAATTCACGATCAGAGAAGGAGATGACTTTTTGCACTGTTCAGTTTGGCTGTTCATCTTGAGGGCTGTTAGATGAAAATCTGGCGGTACCATGATACAGTCATTATGATCACTGATGGAACACTTGCTAAACATTTCCTGTCATGAGACACATTTCTAAACAGTTGCCTTTAGAAATTCATTTTCATAATGAAATTAGGTCACAGCTTTGTTCTGTAGTGTGAGGCAGCCGATGTAGGCCAAATTCTTGGAGAAGCAGATTCCAACACTGAGACATGTGTGGAAGAAGTAAGTAGGGATTGCATTTGGAATCATCTAGAGCAGTGTTTCCCAGCCTCTGGGTCATGACCCTTTCAGGTGGTTGCCTTAGAATACCAGAAACACGGTTACTCACATTATGATTCATAACAGTAGCAAAATTACAGTTATGAAGTGGCAATGAAGATAATTTTATGATTGGGGGTCACCACCACATGCGGAACTGTATTAAAAGGTCACAGAATTAGGAAGGTTGAGAACCACTGATCTAGAGGAGGAAGAAACAGGATGGGCTGAAGGGAGAATTTGGGTTGAATCTTAGCTCAGGTTTCTGTGTCGGGGTGAAACTCTTTGACCAAAGTCAGCTTGCAGAGGAAAGGTTTTATTTGGCTTACATATTCTGAATTGCAGCCCACTGAGGAGCCAAGGTAGGAACTCAATCCAGAAGAGAACCGGGAGACAGGAGCTGATGCGGAGGTGATGGAGGAAGGGTGGTCACAGGCTTGCTCCATATGGCTTGCTCAGCCTGCTTTCTTATGCAACCTAGGACCACCAGCACGAAGATAACCCCACACACAATGGGCTTGATCCATCTCCCCTTCCCCATCAACTACTTGTTATGAAAATGCCTTACAGTGTTGCCACTTACAGCCAGCTCTTTTTTCCTCATTAATTAATTTATTTATTCATTTTACATTCCAATCACTGGTCCCTTCTGCCCCCCACCCCCTGCACAGTCCTTCTCCCATCCCCCTAACCCCTTACTTTCTAAGAGGGTGGATCCTCCTCTGGGTATCCCTCCCCCTACACCTTGGCACATCAAGTCTCTGCATGGCTAACCACATCCTCTCCCACTGAGGCCAGACAAGGCAGGCCAGCCAGGCAAAGAGATTCCACAGACAGGCAAGAGATTTAGGGACAGCTCTGCTTTAGTTTGGGAGAGCCACATGAAGACCTAGCACAATCACTACATAAGGGGAGGGCAGGGTGGGGGGCATAGGCCCCGCCTGTGCATGCTTTTTGGTTGGTGGTTCAGTCCCTGTGAGCCCCCAAGTGTCCACATTAGCTAATTCTGTTGGTTTTCTCCTGTGGAGTTCCTAGTCACTTCAGGGACCTCAATATTTCCCCCGACTATTCCAAAAGAGTCCCTGAGCTCAGTCCAATATGTGGCTGTGGTTCTCTGCATCTGTTTCAGTTAACCGCTGGGTAACATCTCTCAGAAGATTGTCACGAGAGATTCCTGTCAACAAGCACAGCAGAGTATCATTAATAGTGTCAGGAACTGGTGCTTGCCCATGGGATGGCTCTCACTTTGGGCCAGTTATTGGTTGGCCATTCCCTCAGTTTCTGCTCCATCTTTGTTACTGTATTTCTCATAGACAAGAAGATACCTTTTGGGTTGAGAGTTTTATGGGTGGGTTTCGGTCCTTATTCCTCCACTGTTACAGCCAGTTCTCATGGAAGCATTTTCCCAGTGAAGATTGTCTCTTTTAAAGTGACTACAATTTCTGTCAAGCTGATATTAAACATCCAGCATGAATTGCAGCACAGTTACAAAAAAGCACCACAGCTGATCCCACAGAAAACTCAGGCCTCTGAATCCCTGCATCAGTCAGACATTTTGACTATCCACTGACGGGTTCTGACCTTCATCAGAGGACAGTCCTTTGGAAACAAAAAATTCAGTGGTTCTATCCCCTGGATTTTGATATGCCTCAATTTATCTATTTTCCTCTAATCTCACTCCTTATCTTTTAGGGCAATTAATCAATGACTTCCTAGCAACTTATTCCCCAAGTCCAATTACTATCTTTTCCAATTAGGCAGACACATAATTTGTCAACTAGACTGGGGGATACATTTGGGAATGTAAGTTAAGATGTCATTAAACATAAAAAACAAATTTAGAAAGCAGGCATCCACAAAGGCCATCCAAAGTAAACAGGGACATATGGCTACTTCTCTATTTACTTGCACAGCTGCCAGAATATGCTTCTTAACACTCATCTCTGACCCTGTCATTTGCCATTTCACATGTGTCTAGGGGGACAGCATGCTCTTCTAGTGATTGCATTGCTTTGCCTGGCCAAATCCTTGTTATAAATCCATCAAATAGCTGTCCGCATCTCTTGCAGTTTGGAATAAATTAAAATTCTTTTTTATATTTATTTTTGTGTGTGCACATGTCAGGGTCAGAGGACACCTCAAAAGAATCTGTCTTCTCCTTCCATCATGTTAGCTTTGGGAAATCAAACTCAAATCTCAAGGCTTGGCAGAACATGGCTGTATTGTGTAAATTTTGGCCAACAGGAGTCTTCCTGGTGTTAGATTGCTTTCTGGTATTATAGTATAGGTCCATGGTCCTACCTCAGCACGGGGCAGTTCCTCATTTGTGCTGTAGTCAGAAATCGGGCCCATGATTCATGCTTCTGTTGACCGTGAAGAGCAAGGAGGCTACTTTTGCTGTGATATCCTTGACTACAAATGTGCAGTTGAGAGGGGGGGGACAAGGAAGGATTCTGTGACAACACGTACCTCTCAACAACCCCTTCCCCAACAACAGCCTAGCCAGAAAGGTACCAAGGAGAACTCTTCAAAAGTGTGATGGAGATGCTGAGGAATTGCTCTCCACAATCAATGGCTTCCGGCAGAGGTGTGGGAGGGAAAGTACTTAGTTCTATTTAAGGAGCAAGCCACTAAGAATTTGACCATGCTCCAGTGAGAACCTATATAATTTTTTAAAAGTTTTATCTTTTACTTCTTTTGTTGTAGGGGCAGTGATCACAGGTTGGGGATGGACTTGGGAAGAATGGGATGGGATTGTGATTGGGGTACATGATGTGAAATTCCAAAGAATCAATAAAAATGTTAAATGAAAACAAGAGTCAAATTCAGAGACTTCCAGGCAGAGAAGAGTATACCTAATGTGCTGATCCGATGAAATCATTCCCCACCACAGTTGTACCCCACCAGGCGTGGGCAGACCTAGACAACATCACCCTACCGTCACTACCACCCTCCCTTCAACCTTGGCCATCACCTTCCAATTGCTATTGGAGCAGTGGTTGTATGAATTAATGAGGGGACATTTCAAACAAGGTCTGAACACGGCACAAATTGGTCATCAATTCTTACTATACACATCACAATTTTCCACAAATATTTCTGTTTTGTTTTGTCTTTTTTTTTTTTTGGTAGAAAATCATAAAAGCCTTCCCTATTTAGAATACACTTATTTTTACAAAAAGTTATTTCTTTCAACTTCTCCAAGAAAACTATTCTCCTAACTATACTTGTAGCATTTCTTAAACATTACATTATAATACAAAGTAAATTCACCAAAGAAAAGTTTGAAATTATAGAATAGCAAAGGGAAGGAGAAGAGAAAAATTCTACATGAAAGAGGCAGGCTGCTTTCATCTCAATTGCAAACGGAATGGCAGGACCAACACTCAATGAGCTGGATTGTAGTGGCAGGACTAACCCACAGAACACACAGTCTGTGACCCTGCCCTGACGACTGCCAAGGGAGTTCTGGTGTGGGCAATGTTTCTGCAATAGATGCCATTCCCATCTGCTAACAAGGAAGGCGTACTGCCTTGAAGGGGACAGTATGGTGTCAGAACCAGCAGCAGCTATCTTTTTTCCATTGGATGGATTTGGCCAGCAAAAACAGAGGGAAGCAGAAGTCTAGGAGAGGGAGGAGGAGGAGGAGGAGGCTATCCTGGGTTTTTGGATGGAGGAAGGAGGATTTTGATGGGGAGGAATCTGTAGAGGGGGGGGAGGAGGAAGAGAAAGAAAGGAAAAGAAAAGGAAAAGAAGAAAAGGAGGAAGAGAAGATGAGATGAGAAGAATAAGAATAGGAAGAGGAGGAACAGGAGAAGGAGGGGGAGTAGAAGCGGGAGAGGGGAGAGGAGGAGGAGGAAGAGGAGGAGGAGGAGGAGAAGGAAGAACACATATGATTGAGTTTGTATGTTCAAAAATTTTTCTATACCTATTAAAAGTAAAGTTTGTGTCAGACTCCTCTGTGATTGATGTTATGTGAGAATCAACAGCGTGACTCAGAATTCTGATGGGTCCTAAAGGATTGACTCTTCAAAAGGAAATTTGCCAAATGATACTCAGAAGTCACATTACTCAGAAGACCATACATTTGTCAAACTTAAATGATAATGTTGAAGCAAAAGTCAACTTCTTAAAGATATTTTCTCGATCACTCTCATCTTGACCTCTTAGACTCTTGATTACCTTTTTCTCTTAGATTAAATAACATATTTTGAGTTAAGATATTTTTCTGTGTGGCCTAGGTAACCTTGAACTTTTAATCTTTTGCCATATGTGTGTGTGTATACACATGTGTGTGTGTGTGTGTGTGTGCATGTGTATGTGTATGTGTATGTATATAAACATTTAGGGACCAGGAAGATGGCTTAGCTGTTAAAGTTTATTGGTGCCAAGCCTGAAGACTTAAATTTGATCCCTGGCTTTCACATGGTAGATGGGGCAAACAAAACCTCATAAGCTGTTACCAAATGTTATCATATGTGCCCTGGTGCATATACACCCACACAAGTGAACATAAACAAATAAATAACAAATATAATAAATTAAAAATATATTTGCTGTAGAAATGCGTATCTATGCCTATACTAACACTGTTTGCACAATTATCTTTTTATCTTTTCTGTTTCTATGTGGAAAGAGGTAATACAGAATGAAGAGGAGGAGTTGGGTCTTTGTCAATGAGGTAGCTTCCTGCCATCTAAATTCTAAATCATTAATGTGCAGGAGGTGAAATAGGAGACATGAATCAACCTCTTTCTCTTTCAGCACCAAGTTCCTCAATCAATAACACAGACTTTCTTGTAGACATGTTTCCCTGGTTTTTGACAATGATCATTTTCTTGATGTTGGATCAACTACCTACCTAGTGATATGGGCATGCAGATGAGAGCTGGCAGAGCAGTTTCAATTCCCAGCTAAGCTCTGTGGATTTAGAGATGTTTTTACTCCAGTATTTTGCAGCTATTCTGTGGTAGACAACTTCACCATTAACCATTTCTTTGCTGCTTCTGTAGAAACCATCTTGTCTCTAGAACCCACAAATTCTGGTACTTTTCTCTCACTGCAGTGATGCTCAGTATGCAGGGGGTACATGACTTCAGCATATTAAAAAATCGTTATGTAACTGCTAAAGGTTCCAGGAGCTGGCAAGTTACAAATTGGTTTCTCCTGGAATAAAAGGTGAAGTTTGGGGTTTTTAATACTTCTTTAATCTCTGAGTAATGCCTTCTTCATTCTTTAAACAGATGATATACGAGGCTACTATGTGGAAGAGAGGATCTGGAGCTTGGCAAGTTGGATGATGCAAGAACAAGTGTATGTAGGGAGGACATCTTTGCAATCTATACAATCCCAACTTGATATTTGGATTTATGCGACCCAAAATACATACATTTTATAGACTCAAGACATCCTTGCTTTCTAAGAAGTTAAAAGAGAGATGCTAGCTACCAACTGTTAGAGCCATTTTCTAAAGCAGACCCACAAGCTGTTTCTAAGCTCTCCACATAATTGATGTCCTTTCTGTCCATCTTTATTTTCAGTATTTTCTGCATGGGTTAAGAATTTGGTCAGCCTGAGATTCATGTTGGCACACCCAGGAACATTTTTCTTTCCTCATATTCTGGGCTCTACATATCTCTAGAGTGTTATTCAGCTTCTGCAAAGTGCACCTAGTGCATTTGAAATACAGCATTTTGTGTTTATATCTGCACAGTGCTCTTGCCTTTACCTGGATTCTGCCTAATGTCAGGAGTCAGTGCTCAGAGCACATTTATGACATTTGGAGATGCCCAGGCATTTTGCATGCTTCCTCTGTGACTTAATTTCTTTCAACCTATCATAAGTATGGGAATGAATCCTGGAGGGACTACATTGGCGAGTAATAGCTTTATGTTATGGACCTATCCTACCTGAAATGAACTTACATGACCAGAAAGGGGTTAGTTTTCAGATCATAAAGTATTTAGAGAGCCAAAAGTCAAAGAAATATTTTATTTTTACATTTGTTCTTTTGTTCTTTCAGGAGTTTTAATCCATAAGTGATGACCCATCTCTTTAAGAGAATAGAATGTCCTGTCAGTAGAGTATGCTGTTATTTTTGTTTGTTTATATAATAAGATTTTAGTAAAACATTTGTCACTTATATTTAGGATTATGTGTGGTCTCTGCTTTTTGAACAATTGATGCTTTAGTATTAAAGCATCTTCCTTCCTTCCTCCCTTCCTTCCTTCCTTCCTTCCTTCCTTCCTTTCTTTCTTTCTTTCTTTCATTCTTTCTTCTTTTTGACTTTAGTAATTTGAAACAATAGCCACCAACTTTAATCACAGAGATTATGCTTTTATGTAGATCTCCTAATTAAAAGGGATAATCTTAGAATTTAATTTCATAAAGATGTATGTTTGCTGTATGAATAAATGGGCTAGCCTTGACCCAAGTTCCTGGGAGGGTGACCCCAAAACCTGGACTTATGTGAAGGATACCTATATCAAGTTACTTATGATGGGTCCTTCAACCACACCCAATTCCATATTAGTGAGGTGACTGGTGATAGGTCTCAATATGGTTTCAGGATGAAAGCTGGCCATGTCAGAAAGGCTAACCATGTGTTTGGAGGTGTGGACTTTGAGCCACATATCAGCTTGAGCTCCTGGTTTCTAAGGGTTTAGAGAATGAATTCACCCTTTATTCCAATAAATAAGCTGATCACATGTACACAGTGAAACATCAGTGCTATTCTAGATAATTGGGACCAAGTGAATGTCCTATTTAATGGCAGAGTTGCCAGGAAGAGGTCATGGTATTTCCCTATTTGTAATGCTTCTAAAGCTCATTCCAATATTTATCAACACATCCCAAAGAATCATAAGCAAAAACTCCATCTCGTTTATTTATTTGTTTTATGGGTTGAACATTGGGTTTCCCATATGTTAGGCAAGGACTGTGCTTTTGTACTGTATCCTCGTTCTTCTTTTCATTTTTTATTTTTGAGATAGACTCTCACTGAATATCCCAGGCTGCCCTTGAACTTACTCTGCAGCCCAGGCTACCCTGAAACTTTTGCCTAAGCACTGTGAGTAGCTGGGGTTTCAGGAAAGGCCCTGCTGAAATAACTTATTCAGGAAGTTTTGGATTTGGGGAGCTGGTTCAGTGTGTAAAGGTGTTTGCTGTACAAACATGAGACCCTGACATCCATTCCTAATACCTACACCAAAAGCATGTACCCATACATCTCTCTCTCTTTCTCCCCCCTCCCTCTCTCTCTCCCCCTCTCTCTCATACACATACACAAACCAAATATTATTTTTAAAAATTTTGTGTTATGAAACTGTTTTTTAAAGAGCTAATAATATGAGCTAAGCCATAAAGATAGGGTTGTAGAAGTATCTATGCTAAAACATTTAAAATTTCACCATAAAGAAGATAGTAATGGAAAACAATATTAACTTGCAAAAAATTCTTACCAAGATTCCAAGAGCAGTAGCAGAATAAATAGGGTTTTACTCAAACTATTGTTCTTACTACAAAAAGAGTCATTTGAAAGCATCAACTTCTAATTTGTCAATCACAAAATGCCACTTTCAAGATTTATTAATTCATTAAAATAATTAAAGTATATTGAAGAAAATGATCTGCACAAGACTCATAGAGATGTTACAGGGAAGGCAGATGATGCTAAATAAGGAGGTTTTTGTATTATTGTACATTATTTCACCCAGAATAAATGTCAGAGTCCTTCATATGCCCTATAAGACTCTCAAAGAATGTCTCCCTTCCTCTGTGACCTCTATGTTGCTCATTTGTTTCATCTCTGACAGAACTGTTTAAAGATTGTAAAAGTTTTTCTTTAGTTCAAGGTCTCAGAGTTTACAATCCATGTCTCTGGTCCTCTGCGAGGAAGAGCCATCTTCCTTAGTCAGACCACTTTCTAGTAGTCTATTCAAATGGATCTACCAATGGGTTAAACCATTTAAGTCAGAACTTGCATAC
The DNA here is from genome assembly GCF_011064425.1 of Rattus rattus. Classification (NCBI taxonomy): domain Eukaryota; kingdom Metazoa; phylum Chordata; class Mammalia; order Rodentia; family Muridae; genus Rattus; species Rattus rattus. Next base: position 34,747,908 of record NC_046155.1, read on the forward strand.
TCTAATCCTCACTGGACATGATGGAGGTCCCCCCAAAATACTTGGAGGTAAACTTTACAAATGACCTAGGTGATTCTGACTCAAGTCAAGTTGACAATCAGCGTTAACCAATTCTGACCAATCTTTCTGGTCACTCCAGCCAATTCCCTTAGTACATTGCAGTTGCTGTGATGATGGCTTCAGTCCATCAGCTGGTTTGATCACAAAAGTAGGCACATCCCATTTCTTCAGTGTTCTGAATATGAACTACTCTACCACTAATTGGTGGTGATATGATAATTTCATTTTTCCTTTAAATTGGTTTGAAGAAAATGAAATTGCTAAGTCATGACGATATATAAAACAAGAAGAAATGACCATCCAAAGTGTACAGTTTCTTTTTAAAGAAATCAACAGTGTTAAGCAAAATCAAAGGGAATGCAGTCAAGTAGAAGAAAGACTCCAAACAGAAGTATATCTCTGTCATCACAGGAAATAAATGTTTTTAGCAACTAAGTCCCCAGACCTGCTGAAATTGCACCAACTACCAAGGGGAAAAGTACTGTCTACATTTCTTCAACTATCATTTCTTAGTCAAGAGATCCGTCCCATTTTTCCTCTCTCCTAGCCTGTCTTCAATGCCTCAGTCTTGTTACTACTCATGCTGACTTTCAAAACTTGCTGGTGACCTTTACATCACCAAAACAAACAGCCTCTTCTAGTCTTCATCAAGTGCCTTAAGGTTTACAACAGTTGACAAGCCACCACTTTGTAAACTGTCCATTATGGGTTTCTCTGACACATTTTATTCCCTTTGGAGCTTGGCCACCCTTCAAATCTTTACCCCTTCTCTGTCTTTATTTATTTGTATATACCTACTAACAGAATCTTTCATTGGCCTTCTACCCTTTGCGTGGATCCCTCACGGGGGCTCATTCATCTTCCTGGTGTTTGTGCAGCACTGACTACCTAACGCCCAAACAAATCGCATCTGTCCCTTCTCCTTGCTCCTCTCTATCACATTTACAATCACTTACTGGAGGCCCTGGCACCACACTCTCAGAATGAACATAGCTAAAATCGAATTCCACACTGCTTTCTCTCTCCTCTCATCTCATTTCTATGCTGGATCTCATTTCACTTTCCCAGGCAACACGACTTCAACACACACACAAATTTAATATGTAAGAGAGTGAAGTCATTATCTCTCCTCCACAGACTCTTTTGTTTTCAGCCTCTTTGTGTCTTCGGTATATGCCTTGCTCCCCTGCTATATTATGGTCTAACAAGAGCCTTACAGGTATCATTTTGTAAATATACTGTATTCTCCTTTCTTTGTCAGACAATACTTTCTCTACTTGGCTTTCATCCTGCTCATATCCACTGAGAAAATTTGACCATTCATCAAGGGCTATCCTGAATCCCATCAACAGCCCAGCCCAGTAGTACTTTCATGTGACCTTTATCTGCATTTCTTTACTATGCAAGGGTCTTTAATGGATAGAGCTGTTTCCTATGAATGTTTGTATGGTCAGGTAGTGAGTCTTCAGAGAACTGGATCCATTTTGATGTTTTGTAATTCTTTACAGTCTCCATCTAATGGCCTTATTTTTTTTTTAAAAAACCAAATGGCACAGAATCTCCTAAGCAGGGAGGTTCAAAATATTCAGATGGGCTCCTGCTTAAGTATTTCCAACTTTCCCTCTACTATCTACAATTAGGCACTAATGAAGATTCATTAGAAAAATTAAGATGCATACATCACAGTTAGAGCACACCATGGGTGATTTCTTGCCTAGAGACCCAAGCACACTTCCCCATCACATTCATGAGTTCTTTATCTGACTCTTTACTTGTCCTCTCATTTCCTAGACCAAGAAAGTTAAGAGAGAAAGAGTGTAACATCACAAAACCGAGAGTACCTGATCAGACTGACATCCAGTTACAACAAATGTCTATAACCACAGCTTGCCAAGGTATTTGCTCACTCTTCCAGATCCTTGCGGGAAGCACTCTGGTGACAGATTGCAACTCATGTCGTAGCTGTCATTATGACAGACTTGAGTGATGACTGTGCCAAGCCCCATATTCTGAGCAGGGACTCTCTGGCACTGTTCTCTGCGAGGCTGGCCCCAAGCTAACCTTTTTCCTTCCACTATCCTCAGGGATACTCAAACTTCCCTGCTTTTCGACTCCTCACTGTCATCTTCCAAAGCTGCACAGGATTCCTTTATCCTCCAGTAGTTGAAATCAGGGAGGCGATAATAGAAAGAAACTAATTCTTAAATCAAAAATAATACATAGCATTTCAAGTTAAAGAGCACCCCAAGGTTAATGGCAAACAAAAGCAATTATTTGCCACTTTTTCCTTCATCTCCCATTCATGTAATCATGTCCAACCACTTTCAACTACTTTAGCAATGTCATCAGGTTTTTACTCCATCTCTTTAAATTTTTGAATATCTTTCTATTTGTTTTGAACTTCTTGATTTTCAATATCACCTATTGTCATCTTATTCAATTTAATTTATGGTAATGATCTTAAAATTTCTATACACACAGGCACATATGTATATGCATGTATTAGCACACACACTTATCTAAAAACATACATAATTCTGCACACAGTAGAAAAGGTCATATAATAGCAGAGAACCTAAAATGATGCTTTTTCAACAATTATTATAACAGTTTAAATATTGTTGATATTTCACACATATAAAGTTTTAATGATTTTTCCCTTTCTTGTTCAAATTTTTGTCTTTCCAAGCTAATAAATGTCACATTAAAAATACTGAATTTTAACCTTCCAACTAATTCAGCTTTAAACTTCACACCTAAATATCTCATGATGTAAGGAACAAATTAAATAATTTATATGTTGTTTATTATTTTGTTCTAGATTGTCCTCACATCTGTATTGACTGCTTCCAAGGTCATGCATGCAGTTTAGCTCTGAGTCTGTCTTCACACTCATCCCTAGATTTTTCTTTGCCCTCCTCAGCAAGATCCTGAACTCCTTACTTCCCCTTTCTTTAGTTCTCTATCATTTCAGTGAGGTACACCTTCCAGTAGACTCCTGGAAAGAACATAGGACGAATATTTCCTAAGGGATCATTGACTTCTACTCTTATATGATAGTTTTTCCCAGTGTATCAGGGCATATTTTGTTGCTATAACAGAAGTTTGTTTAGTTCACAGTTCTGGCTACAAGATCCCTTGGTCACATGGCCTCTGATGCAGGTCCCCATGGCTATGCCATGATATGGTAAAGAAGTAGAAAAAAACTGTCCCTGTGTACAAGCTGGCATCCTATTACAAAATCCCACTTGATAACACTTGTTTTGAGGATGTTACTCATGAGATCAGCGTTGCTCTCTTCTGAGGACAATACTCATAATAATTTTGCAGTCAGCTCAGCTTTTAAAGCTTACATGAAATCAGCACCGACACCTTGGGACCAAGCTACTACTACACAGACTTTTGGAAAGCACATTGAAACCGAAATACTGAGTTTAAATTTTTACATTGATTTTTTTTCCTGCTCATAATTATATTAGTTTTGAGGGTCTGTTCTTATCTAATTAGCTAGGTTCACTGTGTAAGCCCCATTCGTTTTTTCTTCTTTCCATCTTTATTAACTTGAGAATTTCTTATTTACATTTCGATTGTTATTCCCCTTCCCAGTTTCTGGGCCAACATTCCCCTAATACCTCCCCCTCCTCCTCTATATCAGTGTTCCCCTTCCAATCCTCCCCCCATTACCGCCCTCCCTGCAACAATCACATTCACTGGGGGTTTAGTCTTGGCAGGACCAATGGCTTCCCTTTCTACTGGTACTCTTACTAGGATATTCATTGCTACCTATGAGGTTGGAGCCCAGGGTCAGTCCATGTATAGTCTTTGGGTAGTGGCTTAGTCCCTGGAAGCTCTGGTTGCTTGGCATTGTTGTTCATATGGGGTCTCGAGCCCCTTCAAACTCTTCAGTCCTTTCTCTGATTCCTCAACAGGGGTCCCATTCTCACTTCAGTGTTTTGCTGCTGGCATTTGCCTCTGTCTTTGCTATATTCTGGCTCTGTCTCTCAGGAGATCTATATCAAGTTCCTGTCGGCCTGCACTTCTTTGCTTCATCCATTTTATCTAATTGAGTGGCTGTATATGTATGGGCCACATGTGGGGCAGGATCTGAATGGGTGTTCCTTCTGCCTCTGTTCTAAACTTTGCCTCCCTATTCCCTCCCAAAGATATTCTTGTTCCCCTTTTAAAGAAGGAGTGAAGCATTCGCATTTTGGTCATCCTTCTTGAGTTTCATGTATTCTGTGCATCTAGGTAATTCAAGCATTTGGGCTAATGGCCACTTATCAATGAGTATATACCATGTGTGTTTTTCTGTGATTGATTGTGTCCTCACTCAGGACGATATTTTCCAGTTCCATCCATTTGCCTTTGAATTTCATAAAGTCATTGTTTTTGATAGCTGAGTAATATACCATTGTGTAGATGTACCACAATTTCTGTATCCATTCCTCTGTTGAAGGGCATCTGGGTTCTTTCCAGCTTCTGGCTATTATAAATAAGGCTGCTATGAACATAGTGGAGCATGTGTCTTTTTTATATGTTGGGGCATCTTTTGGGTATATGCCCAAGAGAGGTATAGTTGGGTCCTCAGGTAGTTCAATGTCCAATTTTCTGAGGAACCTCCAGACTGATTTCCAGAATGGTTGTACCAGTCTGCAATCCCACCAACAAAGGGGGAGTGTTCCTCTCTCTCTACATCCTGGCCAGCATTTGTTGTCACCTGAGTTTTTGATCTTAACCATTCTCACTGGTGTGAGGTGAAATCTCAGGGTTGTTTTGATTTGCATTTCCCTGATGACTAAAGATGTTGAACATTTCTTTAGGTGTTTCTCAGCCATTCGGCATTCCTCAGCTGTGAATTCTTTGTTTAGCTCTGAACCCCACTTTTTAATAGGGTTATTTGTCTCCCTGTGGTCTAACTTCTTGAGTTCTTTGTATATTTTGGATATAAGCCTCTATCTGTTGTAGAATTGGTAAAGATCTTTTCCCAATCTGTTGGTTGTCATTTTGTCCTAACCATAGTGTCCTTTGCCTTACAGAAGCTTTGCAGGTTTATGAGATCCCATTTGTCAATTCTTGCTCTTAGAGCATAAGCCATTGGTGTTTTGTTCAGGAAAATTTCTTCAGTGCCCATGTGTTCGAAAGCTTTCCCACTTTCTCTTCTATTAGTTTGAGTGTATCTGGTTTGATGTGGAGGTCCTTGATACAGTTGGATTTAAGCTTTGTATAGGGTGATAAGCATGGATCAATCTGCATTCTTCTACATGCTGACCTCCAATTGAACCAGCACCATTTGCTGAAAATGCTATCTTTTTTCCATTTGATGGTTTTGACTCCTTTGTCAAAAATCAAGTGACCATAGGTGTGTGGGTTCATTTCTGGGTCTTCAATTCTATTCCACTGGTCTATCTGTCTGTCTCTGTACCAATACCATGCAGTTTTTTTGTCACTATTGCCCTGTAATACTGCTTGAGTTCAGGGATAGTGATTCCCCCTGAAGTCCTTTTATTGTTGAGGATAGTTTTAGCTATCCTGGGTTTTTTGTTATTCCAGATGAATTTGCAAATTGTTCTGTCTAACTCTTTGAAGAATTGGATTGGTATTTTGATGGGGATTGCATTGAATCTGTAGATCGCTTTTAGTAAAATGGCTATTTTTACTATATTAATCCTGCCAATCCATGAGCATGGGAGATCTTTCCATCTTCTGAGGTCTTCTTCAATTTCTTTCTTCAGAGGCTTGACGTTCTTATCATAGATCTTTCACTTGCTTGGTTAAAGTCACACCGAGGTATTTTATATTATTTGGGACTATTATGAAGGGTGTCGTTTCCCTAATTTCTTTCTCGGCTTGTTTCTCTTTTGTGTAGAGGAAGGCTACTGATTTATTTGAGTTAATTTTAAACCCAGCCACTTTGCTGAAGGTGTTTATCAGCTTTAGTAGTTCTCTGGTGAAACTTTTGGGATCACTTAAATATACTATCATATCATCTGCAAATAGTGATATTTTAACTTCTTCTTTTCCAATCTGTATCCCTTTGATCTCCTTTTTTTTTGTCTGATTGCTCTGGCTAGAACTTCAAGAACTATATTGAATAAGTAGGGAGAAAGTGGGCAGCCTTGTCTAGTCCCTGATTTTAGTGGGATTGCTTCAAGTTTCTCTCCATTCAGTTTAATGTTAGCAACTGGTTTGCTGTATATGGCTTTTACTATGTTTAGGTATGGGCCTTGAATTCCTATTCTTTCCAGGACTTTTTATCATGAAGGGTGTTGAATTTTGTCAAATGCTTTCTCAGCATCTAATGAAATGATCATGTGGTTTTGTTCTTTCAGTTTGTTTATATAATGGATCCGTTGATGGTTTTCCGTATATTAAACCATCCCTGCATGCCTGGGATGAAGCCTACTTGATCATGGTGGATGATTGTTTTGATGTGCTCTTGGATTTGGTTTGCCAGAATTTTATTGAGTATTTTTGCATTGATATTCATAAGGGAAATTGGTCTGAAGTTCTCTTTCTTTGTTGGGTCTTTGTGTGGTTTAGGTATAAGAGTAATGGTGGCTTCACAGAAGGAATGGGTAGCTCTCCATCTGTTTCAATTTTGTGGAATAGTTTGGATAGTATTGGTATGAGGTCTTCTACTAAGGTCTGATAGAATTCTGCACTGAACCCCTCTGGACCTGGGCTCTTTTTGGTTGGGAGATGTTTAATGACTGCTTCTATTTCTTTAGGAGTTATGGGGTTGTTTAAATGGTTTATCTGTTCCTGATTTAACTTCAGTACCTTGTATCTGTCTAGGAAATTGTCCATTTCCTGCTGATCTTCAAGTTTTGTTGAATATAGGCTTTTGTAGTAGGATTGGATGATTTTTTGAATTTCCTCTGATTCTGTAGTTTTGTCTCCCTTTTCATTTCTGATTTTGTTAATTTGGACACACTCTTTATGTCCTCTTGTTAGTCTGGCTAAGGTTTTATCTATCTTGTTGATTTTCTCAAAGAACCAACTTTTGGTTCTGTTGATTCTTTGTATGGTCCTTTTTCTTTATACTTGGTTGATTTCAGCTCTGAGTTTGATCATTTCCTGTCTTCTACTCCTCCTGGGTGTATTTGCTTCTTTTTGTTCTAGAGCTTTTAAGTGTTCTGTCAAGCTGCTGATATATGCTCTCTCCTGTTTCTTTCTGCAGGCACTCAGATCTATGAGTTTTCCTCTTAGCACAGCTTTCATTGTGTCCCATAAGTTTGGGTATGTTGTACCTTCATTTTCATTAAATTCTAAGAAGTCTTTAATTTCTTTCTTTATTTCTTCCTTGACCAGGTTATCATTGAGTAGAGTATTTTTCAACTTCCATGTATATGTTGGCATTCTTTCCTTATTGTTATTGAAGACCAGCTTTAGCCCGTGGTTGTCTGATAGCACGCATGGGATTATTTCTATTTTTCTGTAGCTGTTGAGGCCTGTTTTATGAAGAATTATATGGTCAATTTTGGAGAAAGTACCATGAGGTGATGAGAAGAAGGTATATCCTTTTGTTTTAGGATAGAATGTTCTATAAATATCCGTTAAGTCCATTTGGTTCATGACTTTTCTTAGTCTGTCTATGTCTCTGTAAATTTCTGTTTCCGTGATCTGTCCATTAATGAGAGTGGGGTGTTGAAATCTCCTACTATTACTGTGTGAGGTGCAATGTGTGCTTTGAGCTTTAGTAAAGTTTCTTTTATTTATGTAGGTGCCCTTGTATTTGAAGCATAGATATTTAGGATTGAGAGTTCATCTTGGTGGACTTTTCCTTTGATGAATATGAAGTCTTCTTCCTTATCTTTTTTGATAAGTTTTAGTTGAAAATTGATTTTATTCAATATTAGAATGGGTACTCCAGCTTGCTTCTTCAGACCATTTGCTTGGAAAGTTGTTTTCTAGCCTTTTACTCCGAGGTAGTGTCTGTCTTTTTCTCTGAGTTGTGTCTCTTGTACGCAGCAGAATGCAGGATCCTCATTGGATATGTAGTTTGTTAATCTATGTCTTTCTATTGGGGAGTTGAGACCATTGATGTTGAGAGATATTAAGGAATAGTGATTGTTGCTTCCTGGTATATTCATATTTGGATGTGAGATTATGTTTGTGTGCTTTTCTATCTTTGTTTTTTTTGCCAAGACAATTAGTTTCTTGCTTTTTCTAGCATATAGCTTGCCTCCTTATGTTGGGCTTTGCCATTTATTATCCTTTGTAGGGCTGGATTTGTAGAAAGATATTGTGTAAATTTGGTTTTGTCATGTCATATCTTGGTTTCTCCATCTATGTTAATTGAGAGTTTTCCTGGATACAGTAACCTGGGCTGGCATGCTGGCATTTGTGTTCTCTTAGGGTCTGTATGACATCTGTCCAGGATCTTCAGTCTTTTATAGTCTCTGGTGAGAAGTCCAGTGTGATTCTGATAGGTCTGCCTTTGTATGTTACTTGAACATTTTCCCTTACTGCTTTTAATATTCTTTCTTTGTTTTGTGCATTTGGTGTTTTGACTATTATGTGATGGGAGGAGTTTCTTTTCTGGTCCAATCTGTTTGGAGTTCTGTAGGCTTCTTCTATGTTTATGGGCATATCTTTCTTTTGGTTAGGGAAGTTTTCTTCTATGATTTTGTTGAAGATATTTATTGGTCCTTTGAGCTTGGATTCTTCACTCTCTTCTACCTATTATCCTTAGGTTTGATCTTCTCATTGAGTCCTGGATTTCCTGTATGTTTTGGACCAGTAGCTTTTTCCATTTTCCATTATCTTTGACAGTTGTGTCGATGATTTCTGTGGAGTCTTCTGCTCCTGAGATTCTCTCTTCTATCTCTTGTATTCTGTTGGTGATGCTTGTATCTACGGCTCCTTGTCTCTTCCTTTTGTTTTCTATATCCAGGGTTGTCTCGCTTTGTGCTTTCTTTATTGCTTCTCTTTCCATTTTTAATTCCTTCAACTGTTTGATTGTGTTTTCCTGGAATTCTTTCAGGGATTTTTGTGATTCCTCTCTGTAGGCTTCTACTTGTTTATTTATGTTTTCCTGTGTTTCTCTAAGGGAGTTCTTCATATCTTTCTTGAAGTCCTCCAGCATCATGATCAAATATGATTTTAAATCTAGATCTTGCTTTTCTTGTGTGTTTGGATATTCAGTGTTTGCTTTGCTGGGAGAATTGGGCTCCAATGATGCCGGGTAGTCTTGGTTTCTGTTGCTTGGGTTCCTGAGCTTGCCTCTTGCCATCAGATTGTCTCTGGTGTTCCTTTGTTCTGCTATTTCTGACAGTGGCTAGACTGTCCTATAAGCCTGTGTGTCAGGAGTGCTGTAGACCTGTTTTCCTGTTTTCTTTCAGCCAGTTATGGGAGCAGAGTGTTTTGCTTTCGGGTGTGTAGTCTTTCCTGTCTACTGGTCTTCAGCTGTTCCTGTGGGCCTGTGTCCTGAGTCCACCAGGCAGGTCACTTGCAGCAGAAAAGTTGTTCTTACCTGTGGTCCCGCTGCTCAAGTTGCTCGTGGGGGGCTGCTTTTGAGCTCTCTGTGAAGGCGGCAACCAGGAGGTCTTGCGCTGCCTTTTCTTGGGTCCCCCGTGCACCAGGGTCCCAGATGGCATTAGGTGTTTTCCTCTGGAGTCAGAAATGTGGACAGAGTGTAGTCTCTTCTGGCTTCCCAGGCGTGTCTGCCCCTCTGAAGCTTTAGCTCTCCCTCCCATGGTATTTGGGTGCAGAGAACTGTTGACCTGAACTGCCCCTTCAGGTCTGGGCAGTTTCTGGACCGCAGGGGACCTGCTGCTAGAGTGCCCCTATCTTCCGGTTCCCAGAGGCCCTAAACAGTTTCCTCTTGGGCCAGGAATTTGGGCAGGTTTGGGCAGTATTGGTGGTCTCTACCGCTCTGCAGTCTCAGGAGTGCCCACCTGTCCGGGCAGTGAGCTCTCTCTCCCTAGGAGTTTGGGAGCAGTGAGCTGTGGGCAGGAGGTTGGGGCTGCTAAAAGCGAAGTGTGGGTCCCCAGAGGAATTTTGCCTCTGGTGGAGTCCACCAGGCAGGTCGCTTGGGAGCAGAAAGGGGTCCCAGGGATGGCTGTTTTTGAGCTCTCTTAGGTGTTTTCCTCTGGGGTCCCAGATAGTGTTAGGTGTTTTCCTCTGGAGTCAGGAATGTGGGTAGTCTCTGCTGGCGTCCTTGGCATGTCTTCCCCTCTGAAGGTTTAGGTCTCCCTCCCATGGGATTTGGGTGCAGAGAACTGTTGACCGCGCAGCCCTACTCTTTTTCCTTTCCAAGGCTCCACCACAATGTCTTCCCCTAAGTCAAGATATTTCAAAGAGCAACTAATGTATGGAATTTAAGAAATGAGTCTTCAGCACCATTTGACCCTTGGATTAAGTTGATTTATTATTTCTCTTTACAGGGATAACTTTAAATATCTTTTGGTTCACAGGAGTTATTTTCAGTAATTGAAATTTTGCAAAGGCTCCAGCAACCTTTTGGCATTTAGTACCTGGCAACTCCCAAGACTTGTAGGACTACCCACACTGCGTTTTCCCATGCTGGATGCTGTTCTTGAAAGGGCTAGAAAAGAATTGGCAAAGGGAGAGGCTGATACCTGGTTATCTTTCAGACTTAGCCACAAGTTAAAATGCTTCTATTTGCTGCAAGTGAATGTCAGATGCTGTCACCAATGCCTGATGCAGGCTGGAAACAAAGCGAAGGCCAAACAATCTTATCCCAGCTACTTCCGGGCATCTAATTGATTGCACGTCATTATAGATGAAAAAAGGGAAGAAAAAAGTAGTAAGAACTGGAGCTGGAGAGATGCATCAGGGAATAAAGTTTCTACTGTGTAACCAGGAGGACCCCAGTTCAGATCTCTAGAACCCATATAAGAGCCGAGTACTGCAGTGTGCACTTGTCATTTGTAACTCCAGTACTGGAGGGTGGGAATAGGCAGATCCCAGGGATATCAGTGAACTCTCCAGGCTCAGTGAGAGACTCTTGCCTCAAAAATGAGCAGAGAGAGAAACCGAGGAAGACACTTGAGGAAGCGGGGATTATTGGTTTGGCTGGAGGCGAATTTGTGTTGTGTGGTGTTTTCTGGAAGCTGTCTGGTGAAAGGGCATGTGATGTTTTGCTGGAGCAGAGGTTTGAGAGGATGTGTGATTTTTAGAATGAGTATAAGTGCAACCCAACAGCAGATGGTGTTCGCATTGGTTCACCTTGCTGGTGTTTGCTGAGGATGCTCTGGCATTGGTTCGCCTTGCTATTCTTCATTGGACTTTGCTGACATGCGTTTTCACTGACAATGTCATTGCATTGGTTCTCCTGGTGTCCTTCAATGATCTTGTTGTGACTTCATAGAGAGAAATGTACTGAAGAACTTAAGGCACTCTGTTCCACCTCCAAGTTCTCTTTTGGATGGAGGTGCTGCTGCTTTCTAGTGGATTGGGCTACTGACAACAAAAGATTGGACTCTCCCTAAAGAACTACTTCTAAACAGGTCCGTGTCCCCCTTGTTCTATGTGCCATCTTCCTCCCCTGCCTTTGGACAGTGGGCTATAAAGGAGGCTCAAGAATTAAGAACCCTTGTTAAAAGTAGGTTTTGAAAAATATAAACCACAACTTAAACTCATCCTGTGGCCTATACTTGAACCTGCATCGTGAGTGCACCTGCATCTATACATGTATACACATGCATTCAACATACACACACGTGCACACACACACACACACACACACACACACACACACACACATGGACTTGCACACCCACACTGCTAAGAGGTGTAGAAGTTCAGTTAAACTATTATGAAATTTCAAGAAAATTATCAAGTGTCATTGAAGTAACACCAACCTAAACAAAATAAGATATATGACCTCTTTATATTTAAGAAATTTTAAATATACTAATAAGGTATTTCAATACAACATTATGATATATTATATTATATTGATATTAATATATAATATAAATATATTATAATAAAAATTCTGATTCTCTGTGTGTGTGTGTTTTCATGGCTTCCTTATGAATTTTTCAACGCCCTTAGAGTTCGATATCTGTTCTACTATCCTACTGTCACTCTCCCATCCCTCTTCCCACTTAAACCTCCTTCCCTGTTACTGTCCCTTTCTCCTTATTATCACATGTATACCATTATCCCACCCTATAAAAAGAAAGATGACTGCAGTAAGGAAACAGCTTATTTTCCCTGGCTGCTTATCTAATATTAAGTCATGACTTGTGAACTTGACTTTGAAATGACAGTCTTGAACCATTCCAGGTTTCCAGTAGCGTTGGTTGGTTGAAGCGTCATGCATTCACATGGTCCTCTGGGCCAGTCTACGTAGCCGCCATTTGCATTGCTGCCTGAAGAGCAAAGGAACTGACATCAACATCTGTCATGTAAAAAGAAATGGAAAGATACTTGTAAATGGCATGTGTCACTAAATATCGACTGGAAAAGTATGCTCAAAATAAGAACAGAGACATAAAACTTTCCAAGTTATTTGTGTGTCAGTGTATATGAGTGTGCGTGTGTAACTGCATTAAGCTAGTGTCACAAATATTAAATTATTCAATTAGGCAGCACAAGATTAAAGCCAATAAAATGTGTTAATGTGACACATCATTTCACAAATGGGATTTGAGGATGCCTTGCTGAGATGCTCAGCATGACAAAATACACATTAAGTTTTACTGCAGATTCTTAAAGATTGTGGTAGAACTAGTTCAAGAAAGACCAGGAGAGTGCAGAAGCCAGTCTTCCAGAGCATAGATTTTACTTCTATAATTGCTTTTTCTTTTTCATAAATTCTCTTTGAACACTCAAATAACCTGTCTTAATTATTTAATCACTTGGCAGTGGAACCTACTATTTACTGAACTCCATTCTAGTGGATAAATTGTGATTCAAGTTTTGTGGGGTGTTTGCTTAGTTGGTACAGTGCTTGCATAAACCCTGTGTTTGCTCCCCAGGGCCACGTAAACTGGTTTGATGGTCATCCTTGGCTACATAGCATATTCAAAAGTCAGCCAACCGGATGTATTCCTGTCTCAAAAAGTTAAGTTTTATACAGTGTAGCATTATATATTATTTTGATGTACCATTTTAATAGTCATATGTTATTTGCTATGTATTTAACCTGGAAACTATTCAAATGTCCAAACAGTTGAATGATGTTAGTCAATAGGGGATTATGTATTATCTGTAATTAAAAATGATGCTAACAAAAATCCACAATAAGTAAGATAATAATTATGTTTAGCAAGTAAATTATAAATTTTTATATAATGTAATATTTGTAAAGTGCTCATTGAGAGGTGATTAGAGGAAAGTTTTTTCTGAATTATTCATATTATTTGTTTCTGACTCATGAGATGTGGGTATGAATGTTTGTGTCTTAAAATTACTTTTCTCTCAATGAAATTGATAGTCTGTTATTTGAACAAATAACTAAGATTGTTAAACTCTCAGGCAAATTAAGCAAATGGGAGTGAGAAGACAATTAAGACTAGTGATGAAAGAGAGCTATTATAACAGATACAAGTAAGACGGAAAAACTGTTAAAATGTACTGAAAGTCTAATATTTCACTAAATTGGAAAATCTAAAAAATATATGAATTTCTAGGTGCTTATGCCAAAATTACACCACGATGAGATGAGTGTTATGAATATGTCTATTAAAAAGCAATAAAATTGAGGCAGCAAAAAAGCAAAATCTCCAGGCTAAAACAATACCCCTCAGATGGTCTTCACTACCTAACTTCTACCAGATCAGTAAAAGAAGCCCCTAACACTGAAGCTTCACAAACTATTGCATTAGTAAGAAAAGGAAGGGATGTTACCTAAACTCATTCTGAAAAGCCAGTGTCACCTTAATACCATACCAGAGAAAGATACAGCAACAATGAAAAAAAGTCTATAAGGCCAAAATCTCTGACCATCATAGATGAAAACTCACAATATAGCATATGCAAATTCAGAAATATATTGAAAATGTTATTCACCATTAACCATAAATTGCAGGATAAACCATGTTTGCACAATCTACAGAACCAAAAAAGAATCTGGGTAAAAAGGAGGTCCCAAGGGAGGATGTGCTAATCTCACTCAGAAGGGGAAACAGTCATTG